>NC_091459.1:38507490-38702490 GCF_027789765.1 Dendropsophus ebraccatus | reverse complement strand
TTTACCTTTCTACTAGAGATTAGCAAATTTGAGCGTGCAGAATTTAATTTAAGTTGAATGCAGCCTTAAAGACTGCCTGGAAAACATGGATGCAACCATAGGCCATAGGCCGTATCAATAATTGACAGGACTCCCTGGGGCTGTATCTAACTATCCAACTACTTCAGCAAACGCACGCTTGAGTTCGCTCATCTCTACTTTCTACTTTTAGGTGATGGAAGCATACGCTCCTTCAATAGTCATAATATATACAACTGTATACAATAGATTTTAGCATATGCATTTTTAACAGGAACATAACTAGAAATGCCTGGGTCACACAGCAAACCTTTGAATGAGCTCAACCCCCCCACCCTGACCGCTAATCCATCATGGATAGTTATAATAACCTTATCTAACTACCAAAGTAGCAGCCATAGTGGCTGCTATGGGCCCACTGCATCAGGGGGCCCCGTGGCCTGCTCCTACAATACACTGGGCCCCCTGAGCCATCATCATTTGCAGCACCAGGTGGCTAAGCAGGCATCCCAGGTGCTGCAAATGTCCCTTCAACTGAAAGCACTTCTAACGAGTGGTCAGTTGGGAAAGAGGGGGGGCCCAATCAAAAGTTTGCTATGGGGCCCAGACATTTCTAGTTACGCCACTGCCCCTAAGCCCCCATAAAGTAATAATGCCCCATACTAAAATAATAGTAATAGTAATGCCTCCTTTGCATCATAAAGTAATAATGTCCCCTAACCCCCATATAGTAAAAATGCCATCTGTGCCTATATACAATAATAATGCCCCCTGTGCCTCAATACAGTAAGAGTGCTCAGTTTCTACATATGGTAATAGTGCCTTCTCTGTGCCTCCATATAGAAATGATGCCCCCTGTAGCGCCCCCCACCCCCATATGGTAATATTGCCTTTTGTGTCTCTATATTCAGCAGTAATAATGCCCTTGTGGCTTCATATCGTGATAATGCCCTCTGTGTCTCTATATAGTAGTAGTGCCCCCCTCCCCCATGCCCCTATACAATAATAAAGCACTCTTGGTCCTCATAAAGTAATAATGCTCTCCTTGTCTCTATACAATAATAATACCCCTTTAGCCCCCATAGTAATAGTCTCATCTGTGCAGCCATACAGGAATAGCTGCGCCCAGTACCACATATAGTAATAATGCCCCTCTGTGCTAACAATGCCCCACTGTGACCAGGCAGGAAAAAATTAAATACGTACCTAGTCCACATTATCACAATGAAGCTTCCATGTCACAATAAATAGATTTTTATTGGATTTTTTTTCTTTTTTATTAGATGGCAGATTTTCAAGTCAGCTCCTGAAGAAAGTTATCCGTTTTGGTGGAAAACTGTCCTTGGCTTCCATGTGATGAATGAGGCAGAGCTGGCAAAATTTCCATCTTACACATTTGGTCAGGCTTTTACAACATTAAAATGCCAAGCTTCACAATATTTGCCATGGATGGAGAAAAAGTATGTTTTTCTGTTAAATTAAGCTTTCTAAGACATTCATGTAGAGTATGTTAATACAAGTTGAAATATAACATTTTGTCAATGAATGTAACATAATTAGTTCTAAGTGAACTAAGTGGAAAATATGGATACAGCCTATGGCTATGTTCACACTTAGTAAGAGACCGGCCGGTCACGGAACGGCCAGTCTCTGAAAAGATCATCCCGGCCGGTACTGCAGTACTGGCTAGATGATCTTTTGAGCCGCAGAGTTCGGCTGATGTGGGCGAATCCGTGCGTGCCTGCATCATAACACCCCACAGCACACTATAGAGCAAGCGGCCAGAACCGCTCGCTCTATTGTGTGAACTGACAGGGTTTTCTGTGGCTGTGACAAGTCAGTTTTCTACGGCGCCACTAAGGATCCCCGCCGGAGTGTATACTATGTGTATAAACTTTGGCCGGGATCCCCTCACTCTGCAGCACTACGTAAGTGCCGCAGGAATTCTGCCTATGACTGTATCCATGTTTCCGGGATTCCCTAAGGCAGCATCTAACTTCTCTAGCCACCAGGAATCAAATATCAAGTGTTCGGGTTTGTAAAACATTGCCGAACCTACACATTTAGTCAAGCAATAATCTAAAAGTCATCTCTGTCACGTCTGTGTTAATCAGACAGAAGCCCGGCCGCTCCTATTAGCACTCACTTCTTCCTTTCTCCGACAGTAAGGAGAGGAGAGAGACTGGATCTCGCATTCTCACTGTCTTCCTGCAGGGCCCTAACACTACCCTGCACAGTGCGTTCCCTGCCGCCTCCCCTCTGGCATCTCATCAGTGCATGCAACAGACTGGAGGAGGAGTGAGTTTGGTAGGAAGGGGCCCCTAGAGGCACTGTGGGCCCTGGCCCTGGTAGTTGTACTTAACGCCCAGTAATATCCCTGGTAGTCATACTTAACCCCCAGTGATGTCCTTATTAGTCTGTACAAAATAAAAAATAAACATCCCACTCACCTTTCCTTTGCCCCCTCCAACAGTCTGTGTCGGAGCAGCACAGATCTCCTACAGGCTGTGCATAAAGAAATTACATCATCCCGCAGCCCGCAGGAGAAAGAGGACGTGCGCCACTCTGGCTTACCGGAGCCAGCATGCACGGCACCCTCCTCTGTCTGGCGGATGTATCTCAGTGGCTAGATGTGGTCTATGGGCCAGAGGTTCCCCACCCCTGATATACATAATAACATGTACACAGGGTGATTTCTCTGTCTCCATTTACCCTTTTTTTGTCATTATCAAATTATGATGGAATTTTCTATTCTGGTTTGAGAACAACAACTAAGGTAAAGTATGTATATTAGGTCTTTCTACAGACAACCTGTCACTTTGAACTACACAATAAATTTAGGGAAGGTATACTTTAGGTTTACATACCTTCCTACAATTAGTGACACAATATAGTTTCAGGATATAAGACATGGAACAACGTTATTTCCATTATGTAGATTCATGAAATGTTTTTTATAGCATATATAGTGATATGTAATATTTATTTATGCATGCTCTTTCTGCTTCTATTCTTGAATACAGATTTAAAAGCAATGGAGGATATTTAGAAAGAAGAAAAGTAAGCAACGTCTGGGATCTACATGGCACATATGATGTGGTTGTGAACTGTTCAGGACTAGGCTCAAAGGATTTGTTTGATGACCAGTCAATATATCCTGTTAAAGGACAAGTACTGGAAGTGCAAGCTCCCTGGGTAAAACATTTTATTAGAGATGGTGATGGGAGCACTTACATTTACCCTGGAATATCGTATGTTACTCTTGGAGGAACAAGGCAGAAGGGTGACTGGAGCTGCTTACCAAATGCACAAGCCAGTGAAGGTATTTTCCAAAGATGTTGCCACCTGGAACCTTCCTTGAGTGGGGCCTCAGTAATTCAGGAGAAGGCAGGCCTGAGGCCAACTCGCTCAGCCCTAAGGATAGAAAAAGACATTCTTAATAAAAATGGACAAAAGCTCCCTATTATTCATAACTATGGTCATGGTGGAGGTGGGTTTTCTATCCACTGGGGAACTGCCAAAACAGCTACTAAACTACTGCAAAAGTTAATACTGTCAGTACATGATGTGTATGCAAAGTCAAAATTATAATGTCAAACAAAACATCAGGTGAATTTAACTAAAAAATAATACAATTTAAATAAAATATGTAAAACAACAGGTTTCCCAAATTTTTCTTTTTTTTTCTTCTCATAACTTCCCCAACTGAGTGTTTCTTTCTTTTGTTTGTTTGTTTCTATACGTCGAATAAACATTAGGGGATTTATGCTGCCATGACTTTTAGGCCTTTTGCACTCTTTTAGTGACTAGCTGAGTTTATCAGAAAACCTAGGAGGAGTGCATGTCCTGTTTACCCCAATCACACAGAATTATTATTATTATTATTATTATTATTATTATTATTATTATTTTTTTTACACATTTAGGCTATGTTTACACAATGTTTGTTTTACGGCTGTCTTTTCCGTCAAATTGACAGCCGTCCAAAAGGACAGCCATAAAATGACCTTGTGTAAATATAGCATCACACTTCCCTAAAAGTCCCCTATACCTTAGTAACAAATTTTGCTGTGTTACCTTGTTGCATTTGTGTTATATTTCAACTACAAAAAAAGTAAAATCTGTGCAGAAATTATGGAAACCAAAGTCCCAATTTAACTACTTTAATTATTGAATTAAAGGCGCTGTCAGGCCAAGATAACAAGATAACAAATCGACTGCAGGCAGGGGGTGCAGAAAGATAATAAAGAAGCTCTACTTACCTGTCTCTGTGCCCCAACAGATCTGCCTTACTGCTCCCCCACCCCTTTCGGGAATTGTGGATCTCATGCTTCTGAATTATCATGACTCAGGCTCAGGAATACCTGCTCAGCCAGTCCTGACTGGCTGAGTGGGCTGTTTCTTGTCAGTGAGCCTGTGATGCGGGGATGCAGTAGCATGGAGATGGGTAAGTTGAGCTTCTTTATTATATCCACTGCCCCTCCTTCACACATGTAGCCAATTTTGTGCAGAGTTCCCCTTTAATCATTATTTATAGTTGCACTGATTATGGCATTTTCTTAAGTGGTTCAATCCTTTGTCTGGGTCTGCATTTGAGACTTCTAATTACTCAAAAATCTGTATTATAAGGAAATCCCACTAGAAATATAACATAGAGTAAAATATAAAGGAAAAATCTCTACCACATTTATACAATTTCTGTGCTTTGGACCTACCCCTGCTTTTGGCTTATAAATACTGATACAAAATACTGACTAAAATATGCAAATCTGATGGGGTTCTTACATAGATGGATCACTGGTTACATATATACAACCAAAATTCTTAATCTACTTACCTGTAGATTCTGTATTTGTGAGTGTAAAAAGAAATGCTTAAAAATTAGAGATAAGCGAACCTTGAGCACGTACACTTGGGTTTGTCCTGAGGTAGGGAGTCCTGGAAAACATGGATACAGCCTTAGAGCTGCATCCAACTTCTTCAGCCACCAGGAATCAGATGCAGAATGATCAGGTTTGGATGAGGTTCACTCATATCTACTAAAATGCTTTCAAAATGTGTAATACTGTTTCTGCCCAGCAGGGTGTGTACAACGCTGTATTTTGCAGTGTGATAAACTACTCACACAAAGAAGGTCAAACACTTCATGATTACAGAAGTAGATTCCAAGTTTTAAGTATTCAGAAGTATTTATGTGGCTACTGGGGACATTTTACAGTTTCTATTCTATACAATTTGATAAATCTGGGCCATAGAGTTTTTGACAGTTAATTCTTTTGACTTGTTCGTGTGAATTATTTCATCTCTACATTGTATTAATTTTTTTATCACTTACCAAATCAATATTAAAGGAGAAGTCCGGTGAAAATTTTTATTAAAGTGTTGTATTGCCTCCCAAAAGTTATACAAATCACCAATATACACTTATTACGGGAAATGCACATAAAGTTATTTTTTCCCTGCACTTACTACTGCATCAAGGTTTCACCTCCTGAATAAAATGGTGATGTCACGACCCGACTCCTAGAGCTGTGTGGGCTGTGGGTGCTGGAGAGGATGATGGCAGGGGGACACTGAGGGACACAGGGCACTGGAGGGACACTGAGCATCCCTCTGCCATTATCCTCTCCAGCAGCCACAGCCCGCACAGCTCTGAACTCAGCACCAGCATCAGAACTCAGCGGCACTAAAGATCTGCAGTACCGGCCGGGAAGATCTTTTCTGAGACCGTCCATTCCGTGATGGTGGTCCACAATAACTCAAAGGTTCCACAAATGTTATGAGGAGTTAATCCATTTTATTACTGAAGCAATTCCGCCATTGTATACTGCACAAGAAAGCATGTATGTGAATTTTTCACCCTTTCGAAGTTAATGGCATGCATCCAATAACGCAAACAATTGATGTTCTGGTTGCCATGGTTACAAATACATGAAAATAAAATTTATCTTCTAGATTCTACACATATCAAAACACAACAAACCAAAAAAAATCAAGGTTTTTCATATAAAAGTATGTAAAGGTTAAGTTAAAGTTAAGTTTTTATATTTATTGCTGGGGCTGGTGTAAAAATGGGGGAAAAGTGATACTTATCTACCCCAGCTCCCTGCAGCTTCTGTTCTTTATCTCCTACGGGAGATAAATTTTTCTTTACTAGAATATCCCTTTAATACAAAGTATCATTACATGTTCCTGAATGTCGACATGGCAATCAAAATAAAATCCACCTCTGTTCACATTGTGATGTGCCCATACACTTCCATCATACAGACATAGTCCAAACGTCACTGACCACTGGCAGGGGCGTAGCTAAAGGCTGATGGGCCCTGGTGCAAAATTTTAGCTTGGGCCCCCCCCCCCCCATCCCATCGGAGGACAGTCAGAGAACAAAAAAAATTAAATCCAATGACTCTTAGGCGACTCCCTCTAATGTGCCACCGTGTCTTAATGAACTGTCACTGCCTCTACCTCATGTACTGTACCACAGTCCCCTATAATTAATGGACTGTACTGTGTCATTTCCTAATCATTGTGTACCAACCAATCTTTAACTCTCCAGCTAAAAAACCACAACTCCCATCATGAACTGCCAGCAGGCCATGATGAGGTTGTAGTACAACACATAGACACACACACACAGCACAGACACGCACACAGCACGAACAAAGTGTCAATGTCACCATAAATTAACTTTTGACATGTCATAGAGACATCACAGAGAGACGTCTAAAGGTTTTGGTCCGGGTCTCAGACCTCAGACCTGTGCTGATTGGGAGAACGAGCTGGGAGAAGACTGCAGCTGCAGTGCGTCCACTCTCCGCTCTCAGTTAGAAAAAAAGAGTCAGGCTTATAATGTAAGTCTATGGAGCCTGACTGATTATGCAGACACTGAGCGGGAAGCAGACATACTGTAGCATGGTCTTCTCCCCGCTCATTCTGGCGATCAGTACGAGTCTGAATATGGCAGCGCCATATTCAGCTCTGCTTCTTCTCTTATGTTATTTGCATGCTACACTTCTGAGCCCAGCAAAATAAACATATAGGGGCTGGAATGGTTCAAATGTAGTCATGTTAGACTATGTTTGGACCAATAAAGTGATTTGTGTTGCTGCCATTGCACTATAGTTTATATCTCCAGCACCTTTAGTCATGCTGACATGTTAAATGTGAACAGCCCTAATACAGGGCACATACTGTACTGTGGTCTCCCTACACTCTCCCCTAATACAGGGCACATACTGTACTGTGGTCTCCCTACATGCTTCCCACTCTGGCTGCACTGGTCTCCTTATCAGGGACATTTACTTACTGCAGCAAACAAGTGATTAGAAGGGGAGGTGAAGGGGTTAAATCTACTCACTTTGCTACAACAAGTAAATGTCCCTGACAAGGAGACCAGAGAGCAGCTGACTGTCCTCACCCACATGCTGGACCCTGCACTGCTGCCCCTGAGGTTGTGACAGTCTGTGACATCTGACCCCTCCTCCATGAGCAGAAGGATTACCTCAGCCAGAGGAAGCAGCAGTGTGCAGGCCGGGTCAGGGGAGGTGGGGGCGTCCTTTCTCCCTCGGCTGTTATCAGAGGACAGAGCCCTGAGGTGATGGATCTATTTCCGGCTGTTGCAGGGGTCAGTGCTCTCCTCTGTCATGCTGTGAGCCTCCTGGTGCTGGACCTTGCTCTCTCGCCCCTCCCCCTCGGACAGCAGTGAAGCAGGAAACAGGTGATGGGGAGGAATCAAGACCCCACACTGCAGTCTGTAGCGTCAGTGCACTTCTCCCAAAGCCGACGGGAGAACTGCAGAGAGGCAGGAAGTGGCGAGGGGGCGCAGCGGGCCCCCTGTAGCTAGGGGCCCGGTCGCCATGAGGACCCCTATAGCTGCGACCCCTTCTGACTACAAGGGCATCCCTCAAAGAGGTATATTGTGCATATATGAACTGCTCAAAAAAATAAAGGATACATTTAAAACACACAATATAAAGCATTATACACACATTCTGCATTTCATGGACGTGCTGTCCGTGGAACCCCTGTAGTGGAGTCATCATCATCCCCCCCCCCCCCCCCCCCCCATACACACACGGTGTCATCTACCGATATGATGCTGGGAGTGGGGTAAGTCATTACAGTGCTGCGAATATTCACAGACTTTACCAGCTCCCAGCATCACATTGGTAGAAGATGTCGTTGAGGGGGGGAGGGGGCACTCCACTACAGTCAATCACACTTCAATGAAATCAACCTGACCAGTTATGAAGCAACTCTGACTGTAAATCAATTTCTCCTGCTGTGCAAATGGAACAAACAAAAGCTAGAAATGATAGGCAAGTAGCAAGACGACCCCTATAAAGGAGCGGATCTGCAGGTGGTGACCACAGATTTTTCTCATGGAGATGCCATAGGGAATGTTATCCTGCCAGCAACATAGTCCGGCATAATCATTTTGGCAGTGGGTCTGTACTGGTGTGGGGAGACATTTCTTTGGAGGGCCGCACAGCCCTCCATGTACTAGCCAGAGGTACTCTGACTGCCATTAGGCAGCGGGATGAGATCCTCAGACCCACTGTGAGACCAGGTGCACAGGGCCCTGGGTTCCTTATGTGGCTGAAGTGTGTCAGCAGATCCTGCAAGGCCATGTGAGGTAGGCTGCAAAGAATATTGGTCAGTAACCATAGGTGGATGGACTGTTTCCATGTATCCATTGCAAATTTTTCCTGTCTTCTAATATCCAGAAAGGTAGGTGAGCTGGGTGTTTTTTGAACCTCGAAGCCTGGAGTTCGTTTTGAGGTTCCCCTATGTTGGTTCCAGGCAGGGAAGCTGGAGAATCCTATTATAGCCTAAACAGACTGTTCTGGTGAGAGAAACCTGTTTTCATTTAACCCTTTGTGCCTGGAGCAAGGTTTTCTTTATGTTATTTGCACCCTGCTGAAGAGAAGCTGTTTTGGTTATGAAAATTCCTGGATGTCTAAAGCAGAAAATTATTGAATGCCACAATTCCTGGTGGTCTAGGGCTTTAAACTGGTGTGTGGACTATAACACTTTATACTTGCTGCCCAGTGGATTACTTTCCCCTTATGATTCCATCGTTATTCAGGCTGCAACAGGTAGCTGAACACTGATTGTTCAACTTTCAGTTATCCCTATGATCTGATTATGCAGATCAGTTCAGGGAGGGAATGGAGAAATATCCAGGTGTAACTGTGCAGCTACAAGTAAGCTTATACATACCCCTATATGAAACCCTATTTAAAAGGCTCCTAGTATGTCTTTATCGACTTGATATAATGGTATAATGTGTATATTCCAATACAGTTGCCCCTCAAGTAACAATATTAATTGGTTCCAGGACGACCATTGTACATTGAAAATATTGTATCTTGAGACCAAAACTCTATAAACTAGTAATTGATTCTGAAACCCCAAAATGTTATCCAAATAAAAAACCAGATTAGAAAAAATGAGGATTAAAGAATGATAAATTAAAGGGGTACTCCGGGCAAAATGTGTTTTTAAATATGTTATTACATAAAGAAAGTTATACAAATCCCTAATATATGATTGTGAGTGAGAGCAGTGCCGTCTGCTATACCTCGATTTGACTGTTTTATCAAGACTGGTGTACTCGTTTTAAATAAAGCACCACCCCCTACCAATTCACTCTGCTAGATTTATTAAGAGGTGCACACCTCTGCGGGCCCTGTGCTGTCGCACAGTGGGCGCAGAAATCTATACCTACTCTAGAGATTTCTGCCTGAATACAGGAGAGTTTGCACAAGAATCTGAGCACTCTCCATGGTGTGTGCCAGGGGCGCAATTGATAAATGTGCCCATAGTGTAGCAGAAAACATAATAAAGTCACACTCACCTGTGTCCATAGGAGCAGCTAATCCTGGCACAGGAAAAGAGAAGCACTATACTGTAGAGAGGTGATACCAGACAGCTTATCTGTGCATACACTTGAAGTGATATCAGTAATATACCAGTAAAATGCACTTTGTCGTTAGATCATCTTGCCATTCACATATACTGGAAATCCGGCCTGTCTGTGACATTGTATGTTGAGGTTCAAGTTACAATGGTCCATTGTATATTAAAAATATTGTAACCTTAGCCCACTGATAACTGTAGATGTATAGGCCAATTTGTTTGCTGTTGTAATGCTACTGAATATTGGCTCAGGATGTTTGCCATTGCCGCTCTGGTACCATAGACTATAAAAAGGACTAAAAGGCAGGACAGTAATCTGTGGTTGAGATCATTTGAGAGGCAAAAGTCCCCTAAGGAAAACAAAGAAAAGAGTTTGACAAAGGAAGCCCCGGAGGAGCAGCTGAAGAGTGATTTGATAGCAGTGAATTGTAGAGACCTTCAGTTCGGCTTCTGTAAGACACACCTAAGAAGATGGAGATCTTAGCGCAAGGGCACAGCAGCTACTTTAAGGGACCAGTTAATATGCATTTCTTTTCTGGGAGCCCTAAACAGAGTGTATGTCAGTGATAGCATTTGAGAACTAAGGACCCTACTACACGGGCCGATTCAGAGGAGAAGTGAGAACCAACCTGTCAGTTCAGCGCTCGCTTGCTCCTTGTTCCCCGCTAGCTGCCAGCGCTATTACACGTGCCGACAGTGAGTGGGGAAGTGCAGGTGGGCCGCAGGGAGCTGCAGGGGCTCCCTGGATGATTTTTAGATTGTTCAGGGAGCCCAAAGGAGATAGCGCGGTGCGCTGCCGCTCCTGTTACCCAGAGCAACGGCAGCAGATCGTTGCTACGCTGATCGTTTGTGTTTTAGCATGTTGACATCATGCATGTCCTCTGATTTTTCCCTTCTATTTCCCTTCTATTACACAAAGCGATTATTGTCTGAAATGGCCAATATCTGCTTCGTTTAATAGGGCCTTTAGTTGCTTAAGCCAGTAATAGTGTTACACTGTAATCCTGCAGGAGAAGGAAAGTTGTCGGTCACAAGAGGCATTTACATATTACATCGCGTCTTAAGGCTGCGTTCACACTACGTATATTTCAGTCAGTATATGTATATTTCAGTCAGTATATTTCAGTCAGTATTGCAACCAAAACCAGGAGTGGATTGAAAACACAGAAAGGCTCTGTTCACACAATGGTGAAATTGAGTGGATGGCCGCCATATAACAGTAAATAAAGGTCATTATTTCAATATAACAGCCGTTGTTCTAAAATAACAGCAAATATTTGCCATTATATGGCGGCCATCCACTCAATTTCAACATTGTGTGAACAGAGCCTTTCTGTGTTTTTAATCCACTCCTGGTTTTGGTTGCAATACTGACTGAAATATACTGACTGAAATATACGTAGTGTAAACGTAGTAAAGGGGTAATCCAGCAAAATCTGTGACAGGAACTGTCTAAGGGTGGGTTCACACTACGGAATTCTACGGAGTTCATAGTGTGAACCCGCCCTAAAGCAGGAAAGGTTTTCTATAGGGATCTGCAGCTGCTTTGGACAGTTCCTGTCGTGGAAAGAGGTGGAAGAGAATGCACTATGTCAGAATGGAAAGAATACACCACTTCCTGTAGGACATACAGCAGCTGATAAGTACTGGAAGACTGTTTAAATAAGTTTTTTTTGGGGGGCAATAAGTTTTTTTTTTTGGGACAACAAGAATTACTTTAACCTCATGGCATTCTGACATACTGGTATGTATTAGGGAACCATGACATACAGTGTCATCATGGTAATTCCATGGGCTCAGCAGGAGATGTCTCGGCAGTTTAACCCTATTGATGCCACAGTCAGTACTGACAGCAGTATATATATAGGGTTGACGGGGAGGGAGATTTTAATAGATGCCGCTCACAGATCAGCCCCCTCCCTGTGGGTCCTGTCTATTGTTCTCTATCTCCATGGGGCTTGCTGTAAAGCAGTGCTTCCCAACCTTTTCCACCTCGGGGCACCCCTTGGAAAAAATTTTTTCCTCGGGGCACCCCTACTAAATAATGTTCTACAAAATAAGAAAACCATCATACAGTGACTCACAGGTGACATCTTCTTTGATCTGAGGAGTCATTTTCCCTTTTCCTCTCCATCCGCCATGATGATTTCTTCCAGCTACTTTTGATCTCTTCAGAACCTGCGAGACAAACAATTTAGGCTCCGCACATTTCTAGCAACTTCCTTTCCTTTCTCCCTCCTGTAGGCTCCCATAGTAACTGCACTGTTTGGTGTTATGTGCAGTAAAGCGAGTAGGAATGTGGGACGCCCCCTGTATGTAGGATCCCCTGCTGTGCCCCCATGAGCTAATAATGCCCCCAGAGGTGCCCCCATGAGCTAATAATGCCCCCAGAGGTGCCCCCATGAGCTAATAATGCCCCCAGAGGTGCCCCCATGAACTAATAATGCCCCCAGAGGTGCCCCCATGAACTAATAATGCTCCCAGAGGTGCCCCCATATACTAATAATGCCCCCAGAGGTGCCCCCATGAACTAATAATGCCCCCAGAGGTGTCCCCATGAACTAATAATGCCTCCAGAGGTGCCCCCATGAGCTAATAATGCCCCCATGAGCTAATAATGCCCCCAGAGGTGCCCCCATGAGCTAATAAAGCCCCCGAGGTGCCCCCATATACTAATGCCCCCAGAGGTGCCCCCATGAACTAATAATGCCCCCAGAGGTGCCCCCATGAACTAATAATGCCCCCAGAGGTGCTCCCATGAGCTAATAATGCCCCCGAGGTGCCCACATGAGCTTATAATGCCCCCGAGGTGCCCCCATATACTAATGCCCCCAGAGGTGCCCCCATGAGCTAATAATGCCCCCAGAGGTGCCCCCATGAGCTAATAATGCCCCCAGAGGTGCCCCCATGTGCTAATAATGCCCCCAGAGGTGCTCCCATGAGCTAATAACGCCCCCGAGGTGCCCCCATATACTAATAATGCCCCCAGAGGTGCCCCCATGAACTAATAATGCCCCCGAGGTGCCCCCCATGAGCTAATAATGCCCCCAGAGTTTCCCCCATATACTAATAATGCCCCCGAGGTGCCTCCCATGAATTAATAATGCCCCCTGCTCTGCCCCTAAAAAAAAACAAAAAACATCCTACTCACCTAATCCGCGCTGTGTGGCTGCAGGCAGCAGCTCTCCTCCTCCTCTTCTGGCTCCGTCTTGCGAGCAGCGGGCAGAACATGAAAGTGATCCGTGCATCCCGAGAAGCTGCGCGGCCGCAGCTTCTCAGGATGCTTAAAGAGACAGCGCACATTTCCCACCGGGATCCCGCGGCACCTCTGGCGGGTTCTCCTGGCACACCAGTGTGCCGCGGCACCCCGGTTGGGAAACGCTGCTCTAAAGCATATTACTAATGCTGTTAAAAACAGCTTAGGCAACATCGTTGCTCCAAAAATAATGTACAAAAAATAAATAGATAAATATAAACAGATCTGAAAAAAGGGACATGTTTCAGGATCTGGCTCTAATCAGTAAAAACAATGAATTCGATACATGTCCTGTAAATTTTAAGCTGATTTTTAATATACCAAAGTCACAAATAATTAGAAGAAGCATGGGTAGTGTCACCACTATTTAGTTGGTATAATTTTTATGAGTTTTAAACATTCTTAATAATAATCTGGAAAATCTAGAAATGACCACAAGGAATATTTACCAGATTACCTGGCAGGTTGGTCAGTAGCCTGTGGGGATAGACGTGCATGTAAACGGCAAGCTGCTGAGTCAATGAAATAATGCTTTCACTGAACAGGTGTTTGCAAACCCATACAGAGCAGATAAGATCTGAAGTCTGCTTACTTAGAAAACCACTTAAGCAAAAATTTCCCAAGCCGGAAGGCACAGACCTCTATCAAATTTACTTTTATTAGAAAAGCATATTATGATTTTGATTATTATTATTATTATTATTATTATTATTATTATTATTATTACTACCACCAATCCAAACCCCAAGGGGTCATGCTTTTTTACATGTTCTCAAGGATGCATCTGGTGCCAGAAATAGAGCTTAATGTTTTTGAAATAAAATTCAAGTTAGAAGAATGCTTTGGAAGTATACAACTCTAACAAACAGCAGGCTTTTGACAACATTACAATACATACATACACTCCTCAACATTAAAATTGCAAAAGTAATCAAATTATGGAAATCACTGGATTATTAAGCATGGTACTGATATGCAAATGAAAAAAATTGAGGGAGGAATTTATCAAACTTGCACCTGGCGTACTTAGGGAAAGGTGGGGAGGAGGAAACGTGGCCTCCTCCTGCGCCTGATGTATCCTGCTAGCAGATGTAAATCCGGGCAAAAAGCTATACCAGCTCCAGAGCTGATGTAGATTCCTGCAACTGCTATATGTCAGCTTTAGATCCGATTTAAGCATGCGTCACTTAGTAAATCCAAGGTGGACCATGGGGACGTACAAGTACACTGGCCTTGATACCCTATTACATGTCTATCAATAACAAAACTCAAGGGGTGCTTCCTATTGTATTAAAATTAAACACAAACTGGGGGATGAGAAGTCTTAATAAAAGCACTCACCTAGTTGAGTTGTGCTATAAAATAGGCACAACTCTATTGTAGGCTTCATTAGAAGGGCACCGCAGCCAGTTCGGGGACACCAAAGGATTGGTGTATGTAAATGTAGTAGTAGCGATCCGAGCAGGACCAGGACCAAGGATTCCCTCTTAAGATCGGCGCAGGTGTGGAGATTGCAAGGATATTCAGCCAGGGCCACTTTAACCAGAGGGCAATTGGTGCACCTGCACCAGGCCCACTGGTTAAAGGCCCCCCCAGCCTGTCGGGGGGTGCCATGGATGGGTAGTCTACTTACCCATTCATGGCCCCCCACTGCAGGGCCCCTCCGCCCACTGCTGCGCTCTGCACAGTAACTATGAGCGGTCGTAACGAGCGCTCATAGTTACCTGCAGCAGCACTGACAGAGAGAGAGCCATTGGCTCCCTCCCTGTCAGTCACTCTTGTGGCCGCCACGGTCACAAGAGGCCGCTCTCTGTCTCTGGTGCTGGCGCTCGAGTGACATCACTCTTGAGGGCTTTGCACCAGGCCCACCTGTGTATTAAAACGGCCCTGTATTCAGCATGCATGTGTTATATGTACCAGATATCACGCTAAGTGTATCTTCACCAAGTAGTAAGTTTATTTGCAATGTGTTTCGGCCAATCTCTACATTAAGATGGCCTTTATGAATTTTTCCTTCTTGGTCTTGCAATTTCAATGTTTAGGAGTGTATTTATTGCACAAAACAAAAAGAGGGATTATCAACTAACTAGTGTGTACTTACCGTGCATATTGACCAAACATAATGGCATACCCAAGACCCCATTGTATTGGCAAAAGCCTTACACGGTGCTCCTCTAGGCTCTGGAGCAGAGCAAAGTTTGCTGTAAAAACAAAAGACACAATGGTCACCCTGCGATCCCTTGTTCTCTGCAAGAAGAACAGAACAGATTTAAAGAGCTGTTCATGTGCGGATAATAGCTACTTCTGAAGTTTCTTAGCAGAACAACCCCCAAATAAAATTGTCTCTGCTTGTCCTGCAGTATAATGTGGGGTTGGTTAATCCCATTTTTATATATCCAAATAATTAAAGTATTTTTTTTAATCTTGCAGCCGGCAGGAGGGAATTTGATCAGGAGTATGAACTTACCTCTCCCCATGCCCACAGTGAGCGCCGCAACTGGCCTCAGGACTCCCCGCTAGAAGGAAAGTTCTCCCAAATTGTGATGGCGGAACGACTCTAAGGACTTTTACTGTCAGGGTACAAAGGATTTTCTCAAGGTTAATGGGGGTGAGGGGTTAGAAAATAATTCTGCCACACTATTAAAACTATGTCGTTACTAAAAAAAAAAAAAGACTGTACATAGACCAACACCACCTACGATAAGTAGTTTCCCCTCTGTGGACAGCTCCCAATAGGTAGATTCCCCAGTAGATATCCCTCAGTAGGTAGTTACCCTCTGTAGATAGCACCCATAGGTAGTTACCCTCTGTAGATAGCCCATAGTAGGTAATTTCCCCTAGTATATAGTGCCTAGTAGACAGTTCCCTGTAGTGTATAGGCCCCAAGTATGAAGTTTCCCCCTGTGGATAGCTCCCATTAGGTAGTTACCCCCTGTAGATAGCCCCCAGTAAGCAGTTCCCTCCAGTATATTGGCTCAAAGTAACCTCTTTTACCCTGTGGATAGCCCCCAGTAGGTAGTTTCTCACACAGTATGTAGGTCAAAAGTAAGTAGTTTCCTCTGTGGATAGGCCACTGTAGGTAGAATCCCCCTGTATATAGCCCCTAGTACACAATTCCCCCTGTATATAGGCCCCAAGTATGTTGATTGAACCATTGCTAGCTTCCAGTAGGTACTTCCAACCAGTATACAAGTAAATAGTTACTCCCTATAGATAGCCGCCAGTTAGCAGTCCCCCCAATATATAGGCCTCTAGTATGTGGTCAAACGCAGCTGACTCTGCAACTTGTGTTTTTACCCATATAACATATGGCTATAGTCCATAGCTCCATAAGAAAAGGACTGGTTTGATTATATAGACATCGTTCCATAGGAACTGAAAGGCAGAGTATCATAGTGACTTGTTTCCATCCGCTGAATAAGGCTTTTGTTAGGACAGAGAGCTTGGAATCTGCCTCGTCCAACAGGTGAAATTCTTTCCGTCAGGTCCTAGTTAGACCTTCGCGGCTCTGTTCATTATTAGAACGTTTGGAGAGTGATGTTATCATTGTTGTGTATTCTTCTATGGAGGACACACTAGTCTATTGAGGGTGCCTGACCTTTATACAGTAACTCTGCAGGTGGTTTTGATCAGCTAATGCCTGAGCTAGTTAATTTTCTGCATCAATGATTCTATTTATTTTTTTTTAGCAGTGTTTGAGATGGATGTATACTAAAAAAAAATATTATATATATATATATATACAGTGTATATATATATATATATATATATATATATATATATATATATATATATATATATATGAACAGTAGAAACATAAAACCAGGAGGTCAGCTATGGTGATATTGTACAAAGTAGCAGGAAACTCAATCACTCGGGTGCCGCAGGCATAGTGACACCGCTGACCAGACAGCATGAAATGGTATTATTGTGTCATAGCATTCCCTACAGGTCAGCACAAGGGAGTCTGGTGGGGGAGCCATTATTCCCCAGTCTTTTGTGCCGACCTATTCTAAGCTCCACATCTTCCCAGTGTGCTGTGGTTATACTCTAATACCAGGCATTCCACTCATATTTCTCTAGCACATAATTACAATACAGCCCTAACCTCCTTCTGTCTGTCCCAGCCGACCTAATGCACCAGTCATACCTGGGATCTTCACTCATGTAGATTATAGACTGTACCTAATGGGATTACAGGGAGACCTGAACAAGTGCCCGAGGGACTGAAACAATAAGATCAATCAAATAAAATACGGAAATGTGATCTGGGTTAAATAAATAATAAAATCCAACCCTTTGGGCTTTGTTCAAACAAAGGATTTTTTTCACACATACAGTATTCCGATGCAGAAGCCACATGGGAATTGTATGTGAAACCCCCGTACTACATCTCAGCACAATAGTAGAGTTTTCCACCATGGACTAATAACAAGTCACTTATTTTCACATGGACAATTTCACCATGGACCATGATGAGTGTTATTGAATGGTGCTAGTCTGCGACCAAAAACCAGGGCGAAACCGCGCCAAAGTCTGCAGCATGGACAGCAAATCCGTGGTGCAAATCCATAGGCAGGTCCGGGATTTCTCCTGCAGATTATATGGATCTTTCCCTGAAATGAATGGTGCCCACTGCTGTATACGTCACAGTATACATCAGCATCCCATTCTTGGTAGGATACCTGTGGCGGACAGCATGAACGCAGTGTGAACCTGGCCGAAATATATGTAATAAACCACTGATCTGCTGCAGATATTTTAAATAAATTGATTTGTTTTGCTGAAGAATCATAATGCACATTTTCTATGCACCGATCCGCAGCCAATCCTAATGTGAATATATCCTAATATAGTGGATTCTGGTCTGTGGCCTATATGTATTTAGGGGTCTGCTCTGTATCTATAGGGGGTTAGGTCTCTGCTCTGTATCTATAGGGGCTAGGCCTCTGCTCTGTATCTTAAGGGGGTTAGGGTCTCTGCTCTGTATCTATAGGGGGCTAGGTCTCTGCTCTGTATCTATAGGAGGTTAGGGTCTCTGCTCTGTATCTATAGGGGCTAGGCCTCTGCTCTGTATCTTAAGGGGGTTAGGTCTCTGCTCTGTATCTATAGGGGCTAGGCCTCTGCTCTGTATCTTAAGGGGGCTAGGTCTCTGCTCTGTGTCTATATAGGGTTAGGGTCTCTGCTCTGTATCTATAGGGGGCTGGGTCTCTGCTCTGTATCTATAGGGGGTTAGGTCTCTGCTCTGTATCTATAGGGGGTTAGGTCTCTGCTCTGTATCTATAGGGGTTAGGTCTCTGCTCTGTATCTATAGGGGGTTAGGTCTCTGCTCTGTATCTATAGGGGGTTAGGTCTCTGCTCTGTATCTATAGGGGGTTAGGTCTCTGCTCTGTATCTATAGGGGGTTAGGGTCTCTGCTCTGTATCTATAGGGGGTTAGGGTCTCTGCTCTGTATCTATAGGGGTTAGGGTCTCTGCTCTGTATCTATAGGAGGTTAGGGTCTCTGCTCTGTATCTATAGGGGGCTGGGTCTCTTCTCTGTATCTTAGGGGGTTAGGGTCTCTGCTCTGTATCTATAGGAGGTTAGGGTCTCTGCTCTGTATCTATAGGGGGTTAGGTCTCTGCTCCGTATCTATTTAGAGGTTGTAATTCTAAAATGGTGCATCTAGACAAAGTGATTATCGGTAAACAATTCGCGACAACAATCGTATTTATGTCTCGTGTAAACACAGAGAACGTCAAGTAAAGAGCGAGAAATCATTTGTTGTGATTTTTTAACATGTTCTCAAATTGTCGTAGGTCGTTCTCTGAAAATTCGCAGATCGCTTTGCCTAAACAGTCTTTCACCGATTCACCTTATGTGTGAGATGGGCTTCAGCGATCTTAAAACGATCGCAATAACAATTTTTTAAACGATTTATCTTTCCGTCTAAACGCTGATCATTATAAAAAACCAAATCGGTGCCCCAAAATTGTTAAACGATCCATTGGGCGAATTATCGCTCCGTGTGAAAGGACCATAAGTTGTGTGGTGTCCTATATAAACGGACATTTTGCTGCGGTCAGCTCTCCCTGTCACCTTCTTCCCTTCTGGAAGCCATGTAAAAATAACGGGGTGTATAAGGCGCTATTCAGTAATGTGGGCGCTATCCATAAGTCCCAAAAGAAAAGTTTCAGGTGCAAAGAGGTAAAAAAAAAAGTCAAGGTGCAAATGTTAGGACTTAGCCCTCATAGATGTGTTTGGACCCGTGCAGTGAATGCGGTTCTGTGTGTGTACAGGACCCCTGTGGTGATGTGTGTGTACAGGACCCCTGTGGTGATGTGTGTACAGGACCCCTGTGGTGATGTGTGTACAGGACCCCTGTGGTGATGTGTGTACAGGACCCCTGTGGTGATGTGTGTACAGGCCCCCTGTGGTGATGTGTGTACAGGACCCCTGTGGTGATGTGTGTGTGTACAGGACCCCTGTGGTGATGTGTGTGTATAGGACCCCTGTGGTGATGTGTGTGTATAGGACCCCTGTGGTGATGTGTGTGTACAGGACCCCTGTGGTGATGTGTGTGTACAGGACCCCTGTGGTGATGTGTGTGTATAGGACCCCTGTGGTGATGTGTGTGTACAGGACCCCTGTGGTGATGTGTGTGTACAGGACCCCTGTGGTGATGTGTGTGTACAGGACCCCTGTGGTGATGTGTGTGTACAGGACCCCTGTGGTGATGTGTGTACAGGACCCCTGTGGTGATGTGTGTGTACAGGACCCCTGTGGTGATGTGTGTGTACAGGACCCCTGTGGTGATGTGTGTGTACAGGACCCCTGTGGTGATGTGTGTGTGTGTACAGGACCCCTGTGGTGATGTGTGTGTACAGGACCCCTGTGGTGATGTGTGTGTACAGGACCCCTGTGGTGATGTGTGTGTGTACAGGACCCCTGTGGTGATGTGTGTACAGGACCCCTGTGGTGATGTGTGTACAGGACCCCTGTGGTGATGTGTGTGTACAGGACCCCTGTGGTGATGTGTGTGTACAGGACCCCTGTGGTGATGTGTGTACAGGACCCCTGTGGTGATGTGTGTACAGGACCCCTGTGGGGATGTGTGTACAGGACCCCTGTGGTGATGTGTGTGTACAGGACCCCTGTGATGATGTGTGTACAGTCCCCCTGTGGTGATGTGTGTACAGGACCCCTGTGGTGATGTGTGTGTGTACAGGACCCCTGTGGTGATGTGTGTGTGTACAGGACCCCTGTGATGTGTGTACAGGACCCCTGTGGTGATGTGTGTGTGTGTACAGGACCCCTGTGGTGATGTGTGTGTGTACAGGACCCCTGTGATGTGTGTACAGGACCCCTGTGGTGATGTGTGTGTGTACAGGACCCCTGTGGTGATGTGTGTACAGGACCCCTGTGATGTGTGTACAGGACCCCTGTGGTGATGTGTGTGTGTACAGGACCCCTGTGGTGATGTGTGTGTGTACAGGACCCTGCGGCTGTGGCTGCTGTGTTCGGGACATAGAGCAGTGGCGGGGGAGCGCGGTGCTGGGACGAGCCGAGTGTGGGGCGGGGAGAGGCTGAGGAGGCTGAGAGCTGCACTAGAGGTGACACACAGGGCTCCTCAGCCTCCCGTCCTCCGGGTCTGGACTGTCACCTGAGGGTCGCCGGCGGCGGGGCAGCCCCTCCATGCGGTGGTCTCCTCTCCCGGGCTGCTCGGAGGATGCTGTGCAGGGAGCTGAGGCTGCGCTGGAGAACCTGCACCCTGCGCCTCCTCGCCCTGTGCCTGGCCGCCCTGCTCTGCACTCACTTCTCCGCTGAGCTCCGGCGTAAGTCATTGTCCCAGCCCGGGCTGCTGGTCAGAGAGCCGCCCAAGGAGCCGGGAGCGGAGCTGTACAACCGGAGGCTGGAGGAAGTGCCCAGCAAGAGGCAGGTGATCTACGTGCGACGGAGCAGCGGCAGCAGCAGCAGCAAGGGGACGAGCCAGGCGGGTGTGCACAGGAGGGACACCCTGCAGGTCAGTGACACCCTACATAACAGGGACACCCTGCATAGCAGGGACACCCTACATAGCAAGGACACCCTACATAGCAAGGACACCCTACAGGCCACTGACACCCTACAGGTCACTGACACCCTACATAGCAGCGACACCCTAAAGGTCACTGACACCCTACAGGTCACTGACACCCTACATAGCAGGGACACCCTACATAGCAGGGACACCCTACATAGCAGGGACACCCTACATAGCAGGGACACCCTACATAGCAGGGACACCCTACATAGCAGGGACACCCTGCAGCTCAGTGACACCCTACATAGCAGGGACATCCTGCAGGTCAGTGACACCCTTTATAGCAGGGACACCCTACAGGTCAGTGACACCCTACAGGTCAGTGACACCCTACAGGTCAGTGACACCCTACATAGCAGGGACACCCTGCAGGTCAGGGACACCCTACATAGCAGGGACACCCTACATAACAGGGACACCCTGCAGGTCAGTGACACCCTACATAGCTGGGACACCCTACATAGCAGGGACACTCTGCAGGTCATTGACACCCTACATAGCAGGGACACCCTACAGGTCAGTGACACCCTACAGGTCAGTGACACCCTACATAACAGGGACACCCTACATAGCAGGGACACCCTGCAGGTCAGGGACACCCTACATAGCAGGGACACCCTACAGGTCAGTGACACCCTACATAGCAGGGACACCCTACATAGCAGGGACACCCTGCAGGTCAGTGACACCCTACATAGCAGTGACACCCTACATAGCAGGGACACTCTGCAGGTCATTGACACCCTACATAGCTGGGACACCCTAAATAGTAGGGACACCCTACAGGCCATTGACACCCTACATAGCAGTGACACCCTACAGGCCAGGAACCCCATACATAGCAGGGACATCCTACTTAGCAGGGACAGAACTAGAGCCTTTTCATTGTTAGCATGCGTGAAAATGCTGCAATGTAGGGTACCCCAGTGCAGTTCTGTTGCACTGCTGCTATAAAGGGAATGGTGTTTGTAGGTACTTGTAGATATTGTAAAAATGCTGCAGCGCTGGCATTAGTGGGATCTGTCAGAACTATCGGGCATTTACTATTATTGACAGCAGGAATAGTGCTATAGGCTGCCCTGTTCTTACAGTAAAAAAAGCAACAAAACAAATAAATCTAAACCCTTGACAAAAAGCAAATGACATAAATGTGTGTAATTATACCTTGCTGAAGCGTACGCCTCAGGTTTTATTGGAAATATCCTTTAAAGCAGTCTCTGTCAACCTGTGTATGGAGAAGAATGACATTAGCAATAATATAATAGCAACAGATCGTAGAGAAATAGTGAAAGTCTTTTCTGATTCAGACCCCATCTTTCTTTCTTTGGGTATCTTCACATGTACTTAATCCTTAAAGGGGTTATCCAGCGTGGGGGCTATTTTTAGATGTGTCCGGGGAGGAGGTGGCTGGAAAAAAAAGACGTCCACTCACCTCCCCGCTTCCAGCGGCGGGTCCCGCATCAAGGCGCTCCGGTGCCCGGTTCCCGGCCGCTTCCAGGTGTTTGACACGGGCCCGAGACGTGACGTCTCAGGTCCGCTCAGCCACTCAGTGAAGGAGGCGGGATCCCGGCCACATCAAAATAGCCCCCACGCTGGATAACCCCTTTAAGCCTTCCGAAGAAGATTAGAAAATGGTGGCAATGATTTGACTGGTTAGGTGAAGCCTAGAATTGTTTAAAGTGTCTCTGTCACCTTCAAGCCACCTTACCCAACCCCTAAACTAAAATAATCTGTAAATCTGTAAGCAATGCTGATTCCAAATCTGTAATTTGTCTTTTTACTATTTTGCATTTCCAAGCTGTAAGCCTGTAAACTGGGCATGTAGATGCATAGAGAGGCCTACTTAGAATATAATGGAGAGGACTACTTAGACCCCTTCTTTGTGGCTTATAGCAAAGGAATGCAAGAACATAGAAAGATAAAAATTGCAGATTCCGAATTAACTTTGTTAAATCTATCAACTGATAACTTAAAGAGGTATTCCATGAAAAATTTACTTTTCCGCAGGATAGGTGAAAAGCAGGAGATCTCAGGGGGTCCAGCCTCTGTACCCCCCACCGATCTCTGTATTGGGCCCCGGCTTCTTTGTTATAAATAGAGCCGTGGGTACTGTACGTGAGCCCCGGCTCTATTCATTCCTATGGAGCTGCTGGAAAGAGCCAAGTTCAGTGCTCTTCCAGGGACTCGCCTCTTTCCGTCGCTCCATAGGAATGAATAGAGTCGCGGGTCGACGTGCTGACCCAAGGCTCTATTCATAACAGAGCTGGTGTGGTGAGGCCTGATTGATTGGGGGTACAGAGGTCGGACACCCCCCCCCCTACTTTTCCTCTACCCTAAGTGAATTTTTCTGGAATACCTCTTTAAATTTAGGAAGTGTTTTGGGGTTGACAGTCTCTTTAATTCTTAGGCCCCTTTCGCACATAATTATTAGGCTATGTTCTCACATTTTTTGTTTTTGGCCATATATTTACCGTTCAAAATATGGCAGAAAAAATGTTGTGTGAGCATAGCCTTATACTGTATGCAATTACGGATCTGTAATTGCGAACAGTATAGTACCCACACAGTGGCGTAGTACCCGCTAGGCCCCTCCTTGCCACCGCACTGCCCTCTCCCATTCCCTTTTGTGACCGCAAGCAGGATTTTGCTTGCGGTCACAAGAGGGAGGCTGGGACGGGCCCCCCGGCTAACGCGCGGCTCCCGCTACCCCAGCTCTGTCTCGTCCCCGGCAGCACATGCATCAGTGAGGTCAGTGTGCTTCAGGGAAGTACTTCCGGCACAGGGTGCGTCTATAACAAGCGCCCCCGTGCCGGAACTAACATCCCCAGCGTGCACACTGAGCTCACTGATGCCTGAGCTGCCGGGGACAAGACAGAGCCGGGGAGGCTGGAGCCGCGCGCTAGCTGACAGCCAGACCGGACTGCAGGAGGAAATTTGTCAGGTGAGTTGTGTTTGTGTTTTGTTTTTTTTGCACAGACTGGGGGCCATCTATCAGGGGTATTACCTGAGAAGGGGAGGCATGTATAAGGGGTATAACCTGGGGGGGCTATCAGGGGTATTACCTGAGGGGGGGCAAGGAAAAGGGGTATTACCTGGGGGGGGCATGTATAAGGGGTATTACCTGGGGGGGCATGTATAAGGGGTATTACCTGGGGGGGCCATCTATAAGAGTTATTACCTGGGGGGGCATCTATAAGGGGTATTACCTGGGGGGGCATCTATAAGGGGTATTACCTGGGGGGGGCATCTATAAGGGGTATTACCTCGGGGGGCCATCTATAAGGGGTATTACCTGGTGGGGCCATCTTTAAGGGGTATTAAATTGGTGGGCCATCTTTAAGGGGTATTATCTTGGGGGGCATCTATAAGGGGTATTACCTGGAGGGGGCATCTATAAGGGGTATTACCTGGGGGGGCAATCTATAAGGGGTATTACCTGGGTGGCCATCTATAAGGGGTATTAACGGGGGGGGGCATCTATAAGGGGTATTACCCAGGGGGGCATCTATAAGGGGTATTACCTGGGGGGGCATCTATAAAGGGTATTACCTGGGTGGGCCATCTATAAGGGGTATTACCTGGGGGGGCATCTATAAGGGATATTACCTGGGGGGAGCCATCTATAAGGGGTATTACCTAGGGGGGCATCTATAAGGGGTATTACCTAGGGGGGGCCATCTATAAGGGGTATTACCTGGGGGGGCCATCTATAAGGGGTATTACCTGGGGGGGCCATCTATAAGGGGTATTACCTGGGGGGCCATCTTTAAGGGGTATTACCTGGGGGGCATCTATAAGGGGTATTACCTGGAGGGGGCATCTATAAAGGGTATTACCTGGGTGGGCCATCTATAAGGGGTATTACCTGGGGGGGCATCTATAAGGGATATTACCTGGGGGGAGCCATCTATAAGGGGTATTACCTAGGGGGGCATCTATAAGGGGTATTACCTAGGGGGGGCCATCTATAAGGGGTATTACCTGGGGGGGCCATCTATAAGGGGTATTACCTGGGGGGGCCATCTATAAGGGGTATTACCTGGGGGGCCATCTTTAAGGGGTATTACCTGGGGGGCATCTATAAGGGGTATTACCTGGAGGGGGCATCTATAAGGGGTATTACCTGGGAATGGCATCTATAAGGGGTATTTCCTGGGGGGGGGCATCTATAAGGGGTATTACCTAGGGGGGCCATCTATAAGGGGTATTACCTGGGGGGGGCATCTATAAGGGGTATTACCTGGGGGGGCCATCTATAAGGTGTATTACCCGGGGGGGCATCTATAAGGGGTATTACCTGGGGGGGGGGCATCTATAAAGGGTATTACCTGGGTGGGCCATCTATAAGGGGTATTACCTAGGGGGGCCATCTATAAGGGGTATTACCTGGGGGGGCCATCTATAAGGGGTATTACCTGGGGGGGGGCCATCTATAAGGGAGATAACACATGTGGGGACATCTATAAGGGGGATACATGGGGGGCCATCTATAAGGGGGACTACACGGGGGTGTATACAATAGGGCATGTACTATAGTGGACCACACAGAGAGGGGCCTATACTATAAGGGGGATCACATAGAGCCAGCCTACCCACTAAACGAGGGTGTAAAGGTGCCAATACAGATGTGCAGTTTGTAGAGAGATGAGGATGGTGCCAGAGTGTGGAGCCTAATATGTTTGTCTGGCAGATTCTGTGGATTCGTGGCTCAGAGAAGTTCTCATAACAGCCCAGGGCAGATGGAGAAGAAGATGAAAAGGGAAGAACTCCGATCAGAGAAGACGTCCCCCTGTGAGTCACTAAATCTATCTGCACTGTAATGTATATGGTGTAAAGAGTCTGCGTAGAGCTGGGTCTCCCTCTATGTGACTGTATGAGATTGTATGTGATAGTGATCTTTGTATAGTGGATTTTATTCAGTAGCAGCTGCGGTGTTAGTCAGTATGTGCTGGTATTAGTCAGTAGCAGCGGTGGTGTTAGTATGTGGTGGTATTAGTCAGTAGCATCGGTGGTGGTATTAGTCAGTAGCAGTGGTGGTATTATTCAGTAGCAGCTGCAGTGCTAGTCAGCATGTGGTGGTATTAGTCAGTATCAGCGGTGGTATTAGTCAGTATGTGGTGGTGTTAGTCAGGATGTGGCGGTGTTAGTCAGTATGTGGCGGTGTTAGTCAGTATGCGGTGGTAATATTTATTACTTGTAATCTGTTACTATGTTTTATTGATCTTAGTATACATGATTTGGTCAGTAACAATATGGTAGTGGTTGTGGTGTGGCAGTAATATTTTCCCCTTACTGGTATACTGGTATTATTGGCAATATTGGTCTCCGTATACGGAATTTGGTCAGTAACAGTATGGCGGCAATATTTGTGGTGATAATATTTCCTATATACTGGTGGTATTGGTAATATCAGTCTTGAGATTTTATCTATCTATCTATCTATCTATCTATCTATCTATCTATCTATCTATCTATCTATCTATCAATAGCATCGTTTGGAAAGGGGGGAGGGGGCCCAAGTTGACCTCTTGCACCAGGGCCCACGAGACATTAGCTACGCCCCTGTACCCACTGATTTTCATAGACCCATTTACACATAGTTGCTGTGGATCTGTAAAAGGGTCGTGATCTGTGCCACATAAAATACTGGCAGGTCACAATACAGGCTGTATTTACAGACCGTTTCCTTCAGTGGGTCGGTGCAAATGGGAACAGTTACTGATACAAATCCGTAATCCTGTCAGTTGTTTCGGTCTGCAGTCAAAGTGTTCCTGTCATCATGAAAAACTTTTGACATGTCATAGTGACATCCAGAAAGAAAGTTGAGAAAGACCCACAGAGGTCGAAACTTTGCCACCGTGTATGTTGCTTCAAAAAACCCTTGCACTTTTGCACTACTGGATGCTGTCAGACAACTTTTTTTCTGGATTCTATTTGGTCCTCACTTGGGATTGAGGACTTTCTTTCGTGCATCCCATACCTATTGACCGAATCTCTATACTCGGTGCTGTTGGACTATTTGTTTGATGGTATGTCATAGAGATATGTCAAAAGTTTTGATCAGTCAGGGTCTGAGTGTTCAGACCGTACCAATCGTGAGTACTGATCCGCTCACTGCCCTGTGTCAGAAAAAAATGAGTTGGGCTGATAAACTTGCCCGACTCATCATGTGACACAGAGCCAGAAGAGGACTGTGCTTAGCACAGTCCTCTCCCGACTCATTTTCATGATCGGCACGGGTCTAAACACTCAGACCTGGACCAATCAAAACTTTTGACGTGTCTCTATGACATTCCAAAAGTTTTTATGATGACAGATACACTTTAAAGGGGTGTCCGAGGCAAGCTTACTCTGTGTGCAGCATGCAACAAATAGTAATTACACTGCGCTTTTTTCCTCCTCTCCATGTGTGAATAGGAGCCTGTACTCCCGTAGGCAATCCAACAGCAAATGACACACAGGCTCTACTGTTTCATAATTTATTCTTCTTCAAACAGAAAAAATAACAATACTTCACCACTTAGTGCTCAGATAAAAATGGCGCTCATAAGAGGGGTATAGCAATACATCACTAGTTAAAAGTCCACTGCCCAGCCGGGCTAGTCCATGTTCACATTGGGATACTACTACCACTCACAGAACAGCGTATGGAGAGTTCACGTCTGCGACGTTTCAAAGCGAGCTCTTATTTCTCAAGCATGCTTGAGAAAGAAGTGCTCGCTTCGAAACATCGCAGCCAAACCCTAGTTTGGCTTACTGCAAAATTTTGATACATTATCATCACTCTGATTGGTCCCTGTCCCCATTGGGGCTCACAATCTAAATTCCAAGTTCACCTACCTGTATATTTCGCAGTGTGGGAGGAAACCCGCGCAAACATCAGGTGAGGATACAAACTTGCAGGTGTTGTTCTTGGTGGGATGCAATGTAAGGATCCCTTCTCCTGCAAGATGGGGGTCACAGGAAGCTAGGGAAAGAAGCATTGAATTTTTATCTAGAGATTAGTGGCTGTCTGAATGCTCAGACCCTGACCAATCAAAGCTATTGAAATATCTCCGCAACCTGTTAAAGATTTCTGTATAATGACACAGACACTTTAAAGACTTTGTATCATTCATTGGCACTGGTTTGTACATATTATTCATGACATATAAAAAGACCAGAACTTTACTTTCCACTCGTCTCTCCAAGCTTATGTTAGGTTGTAGGATGTTGGTCTTTTGCCATATTGCTGCCGCCATATTGCTCCTATTAAACGGATTGACAAGTCTCTGCACAAATCCGATAAGGCTGATAGTCTTTTAGAGTAGATGTCTTCCCGGATTAGCACTCCCCCTTGCACAATAGGGGACCTTCACAAGGCTCCCACTACTGACCTGGGATTCCCAAGCTGCTTGTGAATATTAAACACAGCATGGAGTTCTTTCTCAAGAATGAAGAACGGAAGGGTAATGAACTAGACTGCAGCACTTTCAATCTTCCTTTGTACTTTTGCTCTTCACTAATCACATATTCCATATGGAGGTGCTATATTCTTATCTATTCCGTATTCTGCCAAATGTTTTCGGGGCTTGTAGAACACTTAATGTGAAACATCTGTGCCGGAGACGTCTCCGTTTTTTCTATAAGCATTGGTGCATCATTCAAAAACAAAAACCCACATTATTTTGGAAAGACTCCTTAGTTTACATCTTGAGTGTGACAGATGTCTCAGATATACAGATCACTGCAGCTGGTATAGAGACAAGACTTGAATAACAAAAAACAAAACGTTGAAACCCTTAATGAATTAGTTGCACCAAGTGCTAACCCCATGTTAATAGATAGAAAGAATAAATGATGTGGGGGCTGTACTTCACTAATATGGGACTTGGCATTAATACCATTGTCAACACACATTTATACCCTAAAATAGGTGAAATGCCCATAGGCCGTGTTTCCACATGTGCGTGCAAAATGTGCTCTGAACAATTTGAGCCACTCTGGGGAGATGAAGTGCGCAGTTCATGCAAGACAGCCCAGGAATTTCCAGGAACTGGAGGCTTTTTGCCAAGAAGAATGGGCAGCTTTACCATCTGTGAAATCACGGTATTAAAGGGGTTATCGAGCACTACAAAAACATGGCCACTTTCCCCCTACTGTTGTCTCCAGTTTGGGTGGGGTTTTGAAACTCAGTTCCATTGAAGTAAATGGAGCTTAATTGCAAACCACACCTGAACTGGAGACAACAATAGGGGGAAAAGTGGCCATGTTTTTGTAGCGCTGGATAAACCCTTTAAGAACTGGGGTATGCAAACTTTTAATTAGGGTCATTTAGATGTTTTTGGTTGTCATTATCATTTAAAAAGAGAAACACAATAAATGGCTTCAGCCAACCACTAACCATGAGTGGGAAAAAAGTTTTTGTGTTATCATTTATATCCTCTGAAAAAAGGGACAAGAAAGCAAAAATTCTGCTGGGGTATGTAAAATTTTGAACACAACTGTATATACCGAAGGCTACACAGTCAAGTCACATTATTATGATCACCAGCTAATATTCAGAGTAACCATCATGTGCAGCATGGACAGCAGCTAGACAGGCGTGAAGTGACTTGGTAAGGACCTGTTACCGGTATCTGGAGCCATACTGACTGCATCCCAGAGCTGCTGAAGGAGAGGGGGAGACTCCATAGAGTGAACACAATGATCAAGGTGGTCCCACAGTTGCTCATCTGGGTTCATGTCTGGGGAATTAGGGGACCATGGTAGTACTTGGAAGTCTTGGTCATGCTCTTCTAACCAGTGTTGGACATTTCTTGCTAGAAGATTCCTTCCACTCCAAGAAAGACGATAAACATATACTGTACATGATGTGCAAGAAAAGGCCCATACTCGAATCTGTTTAGAATGCCTTCTACCTGGATAAATGGGCCAGAGAATCCAGTGAAAACATTCACTACAACACTGACACCTCCAGCTTGTGTTCTTCCAGCAATAGTTGCAGGGTCTTTGTTCTTTGAAGTTTCTTGACCAACATGGCAACATTCATTTGTTTGATGAAGTAGAAAATGTGACTCATAAGAGAAAGTAGTAAGCTAATAAGCAGACAACCAGTTTTTGTGGTGAGCTTCTCCACTGAACTTTGTCGGTCCTCCCTCAAGCACCCATCATAGCTGACGTTCACCTCACACATCGATGGCATGTGGTGCTCCACAGTTTACCGGTTGCATATTCACAATTTGTTCGTTCATGATACTTTCCCACTGTTGTCCTACAAACCCTTAGGACATAATACATATATGACCTCCATTATGTCCTTCCTGGCAGTGATGACACACACAGCCTCCGATAAGCATAAGAATACTGCTGTCTATGTACATGTCCTCTTCTTACTTCTCTGCTTCTATGCTACTTCATAGCCTGGGTTCTTTCTACGGTATATAGCACAGTATTATATTTTAAGCATTTGTTGTAAGAAACATTTAAAAATGGTTAGACTTTTCCCTGACTGTGATAAAGTATGTAACATGTGTGTTAGAGGTTATGTGGGCTTCTAAATTTTATGGCCTGTCCTCAAGGGTTTTGGTAACATTTCTTTTTGTACATTATCAGAACCTGAATTATCTGTCTGGGCTGTGCAATGTGATCAGAATTGTAAGTCTTGTAAGCGGTCCAGAGTAACCAAGTGCTTTCCACCTGATCCACTCAACCATGGTCTCCAGCTTGAGAGATCCCATATGGTAAAGAGAGTCCAGCTTTGTAACCCATTCTTCTATAGAGGGTAGTTGCGTAAATTTCTAGTATGGTATGGCGGTTCTTGCTGCAGTCAGGAAACGGTGAAGCAGGCCATTTTTGATAGCAGTAAGGGAACCTGGTGGGAGAGAGAGTTACCCAACACTAGAAGAGGAGGTGACACTAGTATCAGTAAATAGATGGCAAAAGTAGAGCACCACAAGGGCATGAACATGGTGCTAATGTCTGTCCCACAAAGCAAGCAAAGACCCAATACCTCTGGAGAGCATCGTAAACTGTTTCATTATTACCTGACATGCTGTGGGCGTTTGGCAGCTCATAGTAAAAATCTTGACTCCGTCAACTCTGGTTAGGGGGAGAGACAAGTTCATTTTTCCAGGCGGAGACATAGACAAGGTCTTGATTTTCGTCTTTAGCCAGGAGCAAGCAATAGAGCTGGGAGACAAACTTAGGGGCGTATTACATTAGACCCGATTTACTATGTCTTTGTTTATGGCTGCATCCATGTTTTCCTAGACTCCCTAGGGCTGAATCCAACTCAAGCAGCCACCGCTAATCAAATGATTCGGGCAAACCTGAGCATACTCTAAGGTCGCTCAACTCTACTTTTCATGTTTTCATGAATCTGGGCAGATAAGTTCCGGCGGATTCCGTCGCTCGTACCCGTTTGCAACAGCGCACATAGCCGCTCGTGCCATAGACACCATTCTATGGCCGGACAGATTCCGCGTTCCGCCAAAAGAACTGACATGTCATTTCTTTCGACAGACAGCAGAATCGGCCCGGCCATAGAATGGTATCTATGGCACGGGCAGAGAGGCGCGAACAGGTATGAGCAACAGAATCCGCCGGAACTTCTCCGTATGGAGTCCGTAGTGTGAACCTACCCTAAGGCTGCTGTTCTGATTAGATATGCAATGTAGGCCCTAATCTGATTGTTTTATGCAACTATGATCAGATACCTAATAAATGTGATGGCAGCAATAGCATTTGTTAACAAAGGAAATGGTACACTAATAGCTATTTTATACAGCAGGGTTGGCCGGGCACAAACAATGACTATTGTGTAATTGCTATATTTGTCTTACAGTCAAAATTATATCAGAAATCTGGTCATTTGATCAGTTCAGAGAGTGAGCTAAACAGATGTGAGCTAAACAGGGAGCAGTAGGAAATAACTCTGGAGCGTGGAGTGTATGCTAATGAAGGTCATGCATACAAACTAGAATGCCAAACAGATAAGTGTCTGCTTCAAGTAACCTTGGGACACTGTTTCTCACCATGAACTATTTGTCCTTGATTTTAAGAGCAGCTGCAGTTAATATTCCTAAATCTTATTATAAGATCATTGATATTTCAGCTGAAACTGTAGCTGGTCATAGATGTTTCTTTGGCAACCAGCAACTTGGGATGAGTGAATTTACAGTAGGAACGAAGCAAAGTGCTTCATTAGGATCGTCCGGCAGCTTGTCAGGTTGCTTTGAAGTCCGTGCCGTTCCACTTCTGGTGCCGGGAACACTGGGTCCAGTCCTGGGAACGTTTCCCAGTTTCCCAGGACAGGGTCAAGTTTTTCTTGGCACCTGTGTTGGAGAGTCACAGACTTCAAAGAATCCTGCTGCCGGCCGATCCTTATGGTGCTTTTACACGGAGCGATTATCGTTCGAATTTTCGCAATAACGATCGCATTTGAGCGATAATCGGCTTGTGTAAACACATCAAACGATCAAACGACGAGCGAGAAATCGTTAATTTTGATCTTTCAACAAGTTCGCAAAAAATTTGGAGATCGCTTCGTGTAAACAGTCTTTCACCGATTTACCCTATGTGTGAGATGGGCTTAAGCAATCTTAAAAAGATCGCAATAACTATTTTTTCTAACGATCTATCGTTCTGTCTAAACGCTGATCGTTATAAAAAACACATCGTTACTTCAAAATCGTTAGACGATCGATTGGGCGAATTATCGCTCCGTGTAAAAGAACCATAACAAAGCGCTTTGCTTAATTCCTGCAACTTCAACCTTATCTGAGAGACAATAGTATTGGGCAAATACAATTCACTCTGTTAGAGAGATATTTTAATCAGGTAACTAGCAGGTAGTGTACCTCCTATGGTGATACACAAATGCACGGCGCTATAAGGCAGTAACATTGCTCGCTGCTCAGGTGCTATATGGAAGGTACCCGTGCCCTCCAAATGGTTACTGGGTGTATGTAAAAAAGAAACGCTTAGCGCCACAACAAATTAGGCTAAAGTCGGCAATAGTAGTAACGAGTAACCAGCTAGTAAGTCTACTTGTTACTTCTATTTAATATTTTAATCAGGCTTTTTAGCGAACAACTTTTGGTGTATTTCATTTATTATATCCATTCATACAAGGGTTAGATGCTCACTATGCGGTATAGTTGGTGCATATGCAGAATGCACTTTATTTTGTTAACATCAAATTTGTGACAGGTCATATAGGCATATGAAAAGATTTGAGTGATTGTGGTCCAGGTGCAGAGCTTCCCACTGATCACTAGAGCGAGCCAAGAGAAGCACTCAACAAAGCGCTTCTCTCTCTGTCTCTCTTTGCTGCACAGGAGAATTGGCTTGGATCAGACCAATACAAGGATTTCCCTTTGGCACATACGTGAGGCCAGGTGACCACCAGATGGATATCAGTTGAAATAATCATAGCGTGACGGCCATGGCAGAATAGTATCCACAATTGTGTTTATGAAAAGAATCGCAGCACGTTTCGGTCCCTCTGTATTTCTGGGCCTTTTGTTGCGACTCTTTTACAAACAGGTTTCATTGTGGCAGGTGGATATTGTGGTGTTATCAGCTGATGACTGGGAAGATGTCACTATTTAATCTCCTCGTGGTCAGCGCAAGAGACCTTCTCATTCAATATAGGTTTGTACACAGAGTTTACTTCACTCCCATCCAAGTAAAGTTGCTGGGGATGTCACAGACCATACGTTTCTGTGGTCACGCTGACACTGCTACTTTCCTACATGCTGTTTTCTCCTGTCCAAAAGTCCTCCTCTTTCAGTCATCTCTTCTGCTTTTCCTGAATCAGCAATTCTCCTGTCCCAGAGTACTCTCTGCTTTAGTTTGCCTTTAAGGGGTTATTAACACTTACATTTTTGGCTGATGACCATAGTGACTATATTGGCATGGAAATCTACCTATGTCTCTATTGCAGTGAAAGAAGAAACTCGTAAACGTCTACTGTAAAGTGTTATATCTGAATAGAAACCGGCCCAAAAATGCAGCAATATCTGGTCAGATTGGTTGGTTGCGACATAGGTGATGACTAAATACTTTGTTATCTGCTCCCTGGGTGGTCGGAGAGCAGTGGTTTGGGTGCTTGTGTGAGTGTTGTGCGAATGCTTCTGGTCGGCCTCCCTTTGTTTGGCCCATCGACTTTGGCATTGGGTCTGTAGTTGATCTAGACTTTGTCCTAATGCTCCTGCTCCTGTTTTTGGGCACCATTCCTACTGTCTTCACCATTTATTAATCTTATGACCGTAATATTGTTTGGACACTTGTGTTCAGAGAACGTAGGTTTCTCTGGTCCTGGCAGTTAGTCACTGACAGCCGACCCCCTGAGATCCTAGCACTGGAGACCTGTAAAAAGGTGACAGCCTAGCCTAAGGCTTATTAGTGATGGTCACAAAAATGTGTGGCTGGTCATTAAGGGCTCAATAAATAGTGGGGGGTCTGACCTCTGGGACCCCCACCAGTTGTGACAATAAAGGGAATGTAGCTGTGTTTTTTTTCTGCTAGCTTTTCTCTCCTATAGTGGTGCTCCAGGCCACATGGCTTTGTTGGGGACTGCAGACAGACAGTTCAGAAACACAATGGCAGGTCTCCTTCATTCTTAGGGTGGTATTACACTGGCCGAGCAGGGCCCGATAATACCTGTAAACGAGCAGCGATCTGCTAGATAGTTGCTGGTTTACTGGGCCTATTACACGGCCCGATAATCCTTCGACAAGAGCTGCAAGGACATAGTTACCGATGTCCTTGCAGCCCTTGCTAAACTGGCATACATTACCCATCCACGTTCCAGGGCTGCTCCTGCTGTTCGCTTCTCCCGGGGTCCCGCGCGCTTTCTAGCTTCACAGCGGCCTGTCAGCTGGTAGGCCGCTCAGCCAATCAGAGGCCGGGACCGCCGCGGCCTGTGATTGGCTGAGCGGCCTATCAGCTGACAGGCCGCTGTGAAACTAGAGCTTGCGCGGGACCCCGGGAGAAGCGGACGACAGGAGCAGCCCTGGAACGTGGATGGGTAATGTAGATCGTTAGTCGCTGGCCACGCACCGCTATTACACTCAGCGGTGCGCGGTCGGCGCCCGACAAAAATAGGGTCTAACCTATATCAACGATCAGCCGATGATCGTTGTCATCGGCTGATCGTTGCATTTATTACACGGAGCGATAATCGGCCGAATCGGGCCAATTCGGCCGATTATCGTTCCGTGTAATAGTACCCTTAGGATTGGTATTGATTATGGTCATAAAGAAATCTAGCAGGTTTGGATTCTGTCGACTATCCTCCTGCAGACACAGTGGGTTGAAGCGTGACTGCATTCACCATCTTGAACTGCAATATAGAAGTGCAAAATTGTGATCTTATGTGATCTTGAAGGTGTTGTCCAGCGAAAATCTTTTTCTTTCAAATCAACTGGTGTCAGGTTATATAGATTTGTAATTTACTTCCATTAAAAAATCTCGAGTCTTCCCATACTTGTTAGCTGCTGTATGTCCTGCAGGAAATGTTGTTTTATTTTCAGTCTGACACAGTGCTCTCTGCTGACATCTCTGGCCGAGACAGGAACTGTCCAGAGCAGGAGAGGTTTTCTATGGGGATTCCCGCAAAGATTTAAACACTTTTGGCGCTCCCAGCATTATAATGCTACATGATGCTTCATGCTTAGTAGCTTCTGTGATTCATGGAGCATATGAATGCGCTCTAAGTAAATAGATTTGTGCTGTGCTTGATGTAGTCATGATGGAGGATACAAACTGAGGCCAGTTTCACACATAACGGAGCTGTAAGTCCCTTGCCTGTCATTTTGAATGAGAATACATACTCACAGCGGGATTGACATCCTGAGTATGTAAATGACAGCCCCCTTAACGCCCCGCCGGCTGGTACATACATACATTACCTGCTCTGCGCTTTGGCTTGATTCAGGGGTTCCCAGGTGGACGTCCCGCTAAGACAATCAGTACGCTGCCCTGTTGTAGCCACTGATTGGCTGAGCAGGACGTCCTGACACCGGGAGCCCCCGAAGCAAGTCGGAGCGCAGAGCAGGTAATGTATGCTCTGGCCGGCGGGGAGTTAAGGGGGCTGTCACCTACATACTTCTCATTCAAAATGACAAGCAAGGGATCCGCAGCGGATTTTGTGCAAATTCGCAGCGTAAAATCCGCTGCAGATGCGTTACATGTGAAACTGGCCTAATCCTACAATCAGGTAAGATCTGTTGAAATAAGATAAGGAATGGCAGACTTACCTGGCAGCCAGTGAGGATGGGAGGAGAACATGTGCCAGGCTGAGCACACATTTCTTTAAAGCATGCCAGGTGCGTCTGCAGACACAATTCACTGACTCACTGCCAAGGAGTTGCCGACAACTGTAATTAGGGCTGTCAAAATCTTCAGCATTTTTTTTGGCCTCAGGAGGTGTCTTTTAATGGGTTTCTTTTGTTACCAGTGAGGAATTTTAGTAGCCATCTCAGACTAGTCATCTTTTTTATTGTCCTTAACTGCAACAAAGGATGATGTAAATGCAATTTCATAGGGTGCTCCCTGACTCCTGACACAATACCAAAGTAGCAAAACATTCATGTTATATTTTAGTAATTTGTATTGTAGATAGGTGGATGGATTGTTGCTGAACATACTTAAAGGTGTATTCACTGATCCCCCACTGATTGTTTGACACCTTTCCCACTTGTCTATGCTGCCTGATAATCGTTTAGCGAGGGCTGCAGGGAAGTCGTTACCAATGTCCTTGCAGCCCTTGTTTAAACACCATACTTTACCTAAACATGTTGCAGGTCTTCTCCTGTGCTTCTTCTTCCTCCCGGTCCCGCGCACAGCAGCAGCTTCGGTGCGGCCTTTCTGAGCTGACAGACCGCGCTCAGCCAATCACTGGCCGCGGCGATACTGGCCATTCATTGGCTGAGCGGTCTGTCAGCTAAGACAGGCCGCACCAAAGCTGCTGCTGAGAGCGGAACCGGGAGGAAGAAGGAGCACAGGAGAAGACCTGCAACATGCTTAGTTAAAGCATGGTGCTTGTAATACGTCCACACAGCGATGATGCCCGGTGATTTTAGGTTTGAACCTAAATAAACGATCAGCCAATGACGCAATTATCGGCCGATCGTTGTCTTTATTCCATGGAGCGATTATCGCTCCATGGAATAGGCCCCATAGAATACCTGTCAGTTGTTTCTCTTGGGTTCACCATGGACATCCAAGCCTATAAAAAACAAATCACACCACTGTACCATAATAATGGAAAGTCAAAACATCTATTGATATATCAGTGCATTAAAACAAGAATAAAATTGCAGGAGGAGGAAAGTCACAAAGAAATAAATGCACAAAACCATATTGGTAACATGTATGACAATGTACATAAACCTGCCAAGAAAGCCTGTGTATGTGAATGTGGCCAGGGGCAACACTAAAGTGCAGATGGGCATTCTAGCCAAATGCTGGAGTGTGCATAACACTAACACCAGAGAAAACGTGTGCAACCTGCGCATTTATAATGGGTCCATCTACACAAAAGTTAAATGCTATTGCAAACCTTCCTAGTGTTATATTACAGGACAACAACAAAAATACCATGCAGTAATTACACAAAATAAAACAATGGTGCATATAAGTTAAATATTTTTTGCTAATTCACTTATTTAGCAAACTTGTCTCCTGATATGCTGTTCTTTCCCTCCTATTGTTGACAGCTTATTTTCTAGGTTACTGACCACTGATACATCGGTTTTCTCATATTTACATGGATAAAGCAGTGCCAGCACGGGTCCTTTTTTTGAACCACGGCCCTGTTCCCACGTATGGCCTCCAGTGGGAGAGACCCCCCGCCCCTCAATGACGCGGCTCCATTGATTCTAATATGATATATACATATATATGCAAAGCTGAACAGCACTGTGTAGACTTTAAGTCAGGATAGCTTCCAGCTAATGGGTGCACGTCCCAACGGTAGTCGACCCCGACTCCACAGGATAATAATCAGGAACGGGAAGACGGCACTCCGATAGTGTAAATAAGTGATGGTTTATTCACCGCTACACATACGCTGTACGTGTATGGGTGAATAAACCATCACTTATTTACACTATCGGAGTGCCGTCTTCCCGTTCCTGATTTATTATATATATATATATATATATATATATATATATATATATATATATATATATATAATGTTATACAGTTGATACATATGGGGGTATGTATCAAAGTCTGCATTTAGGGCAAACTTGAAAAAATGTGCAAATTTTTGTGCAGGGACCCCTGACTAATCACAAACTGCACCTTCTCCTAGCGAATGTGGTGAAAGTAATGAAAAACAAGATAACATCCGTAGGGGAATAGTAAGCCTTGATCTGTGCCCAGCCCACTGTCCCTGCCTACTATGGACCATCTGCCCTAGGCGGCAGCCCCTAACTAAGCAACATGCCCTATGCTGACTGGGTGCAGAGCCCAGCCTGGGTCAAAAGCCAGCCGGGTGTGTGCATATAAACAAAAAAATAAACTAAAAAAAAAGTCAAAGAGAGTCAAATAAATGCCAGGATCATACACATACAGTAGCACAGTACAAAGCCAGGATGCAGGGACATAGATAAATAGGCAAAAGGTCAAGAAGACATTCACCTGTGATTGATCCGATGATTTGGCTTTCATGATAGACTGCCAGGCAGCAGCGTCACTTAGCTCTGCCAGCCTAGCATGACTCATAGGATTCCCACCCGCTGCCTGTGACAACTGGGTATCCATAACAACAGAGTCCCGCCACCCGCGCTGTGCATGTATCGCACACTTACCGTTCATTGCATTGTATCTGAAAATATCAAATCTGCAGCTTTTTCTCAAATCTGTGCAGATTTTTCCGATTTTTAACCCCCCTCACATGTTTAGCATAGTAATTTGTTGCAGATGAAAGTCCCCAACAAATCTGCCAGGTCTAACAGAACCACATTTCCTGTTGCCTAATGTTGCATATTGGCCAATGTGGCTTCTTTTGTGACATTAACTATTTGTTGTATAGTTTGTGTGCATAGTATAAGTTATGTGTACAGCTATTGTACATTTTGGGTGCATTCACACGTACAGGATTTGCAGCAGATTTAATGGTGCAGATTTGATGCTGTGTTCAGTTATTTAGATCAAATCTGCTGAGGATCTGCTATGCATAAAATCTGCTGCAATACAGTGTGTGTGTGTGTGTGTGTGTGTGAAGCTTCCCTTTATGTGAATTATGCCTATTGTTAATTTCCTTTTATAGTAATGTTATTGGATCTTGATTAAATGGCTCAACTTCATACATACATGATTAAAGAGAACTTGTACGAGTAATTGGAATGGGTCCTGCTGGTTTGCCATAATTGATAGATCTCTTACCATACACAGAGAGATTTATCAATCAGTGCTCATAAGCAAGAAGAAGCCCCAATGACTTGCAGTCTGACAATGATGATAGGTTCCCTTCAAACAACTGTAAGATATTGCTTTTGTTTAAATGTATTGAGAAAAAGAAGTAATGTATGGCAGTACAGTACATATAATTATACTGACTCTGACTTTTTGTTTTCTGTTAAATGGTCACTGTCGTTTCAACCAACTTTGTACAAATACATCAAAACCTCTTTGAGAAGACAAAAGGGGTTATCCAGCCCTACAAAAACATGGCCACTTTCTTCCAGAGACAGCACCACTTATCTCTCCAGTTTGGGTGCGGTTTTGTAATTCTGTTCCATTGAAGGGAATGGAGCTTAATTGCAAACCGCACCTGAACTGGAGACAAGAGTGGTGCTGTCTCTGGAAGAAAGTGGCCATGTTTTTAGTTTCCAAAAAGTTTTATTCAGTTTTTTAGTTTTTTCTGCAAACAATTGCAAATGAAGGAACATCGGGTGTACAAATTAGCCCATAATCGGCAATGTATAACCAAGCATCAAATAAAAACATCCAACAGTTCAAAGTTGAGTCTATCATTGTCTCTATAAAAGGTGTAACATACATCACTCCATTCTTAACCATAGCCCAGTGGCAGAACTAATGGGCAGACCTAAACGTCGTCTGCTAAATTCAACTAAACAGAAACCCCGGATTCCAACGTTGGGTGGTACGTGGCCATGTTTTTAAAGCACTTGATAACTCTTTTAAATTTGCTTTGCAATGTAGCCTTCTGTAGGAGTGTAAATAGTATAAAGAAGAAATTGTTCACAGCAAACTCCAATCCCGTAAAAAATTGTTGATCTTTATTTCATTTCACAGATAAATTGTAAATCCATCAGTCTTTTACTGATGGATTTACATTTTATCTGTGAAATGAAATAAAGATTAACATTTTTTTTTACAGGATTGGAGTTTGCTGTGGACTATTTCTTCTTTATACTGTTTATGCCATTGATCCAGTGAGTCCCTGGATGTCTACAGCACCGCCCGGAGCAAACACAATATAGGGGTAGGCTCAGATTTATATGTATGGCATATATGCGGTTGTAGCAGTTTTTGCAGTTATTTGGATATTCTGTAGGAGTGGTCCTCTCAAAGAAAATAGAGAAAATTTTCTTACCTGTAATTTTGCTTTCCTCAAGTCCGAAGGCAGCACAGATGGGATATATATGTGTGCTGCCTTCGGACTCGAGAAAAGCAAAATTACAGGTAAGAAAATTTCCTCTTTCCTTTTCGTCCTCAGGCAGCACAGATGTATATGTGTGCTGCCTGAGGACGAAAAGGAAAGTCACTATGCACATTGTCGGATTAAAAATCTGACATGCAAAATCTAGTCTGAATACCTATTATCAGAGAAAAAAAATTCCTCTCTACGTTTTATTTTCCCTCTTGTCTACTGGACTGAATAATCAGTCTAAGTTTGCTACTAAAATCCATCCTAAGGAGGCATTCACATGTTACATGATTAAGATCCGTGCAGGGAACTCCCTGCATCAGTATTGTTATGATGCCGAAAGAATTTAAATGTTTGTGCTACTGTTCTGATACAACCATGCTGTATCAGTACAGTAGCATGAAGATTTTAACTCTCAGAGCTGCTGGCATCATCTTTACCCATGGTGTCAGGAGCTCTAAACTCGATTCCATAGCACATTGTCCGTATTTACCGACCCTCTACAGAACGTGTAACTGTCCCCTGAGAAACTGGCAATTAGGTATTGAAATAGGCCATGTACTAAAATTCCATTTACAAATCATCTAATGGCCATGAATACCGCTATACCTTGTGCGTACACAACTTTTAGCTCAATCTGAAACAACAGGCACAGTTTAAAAGTAACCATGGAATGTGCATGTTAATGCATAACTATGCAATAAGTATAACCAACAAGGTAAAAGTAAATACATGACTAAAATACTGACAGAAATACTACGGGTGAACATAACCTAACACTGATGCATGAAAGGGGCCTTACCTTATTGTCCATGTTTAAGTTTAACCCCTTCCCTCCCCCACCCCAAATTTTAGATTTGTCGGCCTATGTTTTCTACCTCCTTACCTTGCAAAAACACCATGCCGTTTGAACAAAAACGCCTGCATACTGATAGTAGCTGTAAGCAGGGCCGTTTTAATACATTGGTGGGCCCAGTGCACAGCCATCAAGAGTGGGCCCCCCCCCCTTCCCTTTTGGCACATTGTATAATGTACTGAATTTGCCCCCACACTGTATCAAGAGCCCCAATACATACAGTAGTTACCTTATAACACTATTTGCACCATACAGTGATTACATATTACATAAAAACTGCACTAAACAAAACAGAAAGATATCACCAATGATACCATTACATAATACCGCCCTAACACTACAACCCTATAACAGAGTGCAGTTACATCCAGTAACTCACCGGGGGCGTCTTCTCCGATCAGAGTCTGTCACCTTTTCTTTTTCTCTCCATCCAGCCTGGGCCACCTTGAAGTCTTCTCCTGGCTGTGAATCTTCTCTCAAGAATCTGCCAGACAAATATTTTAGGCTCCAACACATACAGTAGTTAGGTCCCTTGTACCCCTATACAGTAGTTACACCCCTCTGTACCCCTACATAGTTACACCCCTCTGTGCCTCCATAGTTTTAAGGTGTCCCTGTAGTATATAGACCCTCATGTGCTCCTCCAGTTATATACAGACCTCCTGTGCGCTCCCCCATTAGTATATAGCCCCCCTGTGCACTCTCCCCAGTAGTATATAGACCCCCTGTGCTCTCCCACAATAGTATATAGCCCCCCTGTGCTTTCCCCCCAATAGTATATAGCCCCCCTGTGCTCTCCCCAATAGTATATAGCCCCCCTGTGCTCTCCCCAATAGTATATAGCCCCCTTGTGCTCTCCCCAATATATAGCCCCCCTGTGCTCTCCCCCATAGTATATAGACCCCTGTGCTCCCCAATAGTATATAGCCCCCCTGTGCGCTCTCCCATTAGTATATAGCCCTCCTGTGCTCTCCAATAGTATATAGCCTCCCTGTGCTCTCCCCCATAGTATATAGCCCCCTGTGCTCCCCAATAGTATATAGACCCCTGTGCTCCCCAATAACATATAGCTCCCATGTGCTCCCCAATAGTATATAGACCCCTGTGCTCCCCAATAGTATATAGCTCCCCTGTGCTCCCCCATAGTATATAGCTCCCCTGTGCTCCCCCATAGTATATAGCTCCCCTGTGCTCCCCAATAGTATATAGCTCCCCTGTGCTCCCCAATAGTATATAGCTCCCCTGTGCTCCCCAATAGTATATAGCTCCCCTGTGCTCCCCAATAGTATATAGCCCCCCTGTGTTCCCCTATAGTGTATAGCTCCCTGTGCTCCCCCATAGTATATAGCCCCCTGTGCTCCCCCATAGTATATAGCCCCCTGTGCTCCCCCATAGTATATAGCCCCCTGTGCTCCCCCATAGTATATAGTTCCCCTGTGCTCCCCAATAGTATATAGCTCCCCTGTGCTCCCCAACAGTATATAGCCCCCTGTGCTCCCCCATAGTATATAGCCCCCTGTGCTCCCCCATAGTATATAGCTTCCCCATAGTATATAGCTCCCCTGTGCTCCCCAATAGTATATAGTCCCCTGTGCTCCCCCATAGTATATAGCCCCCTGTGCTCCCCCATAGTATATAGCTCCCCTGTGCTCCCCCATAGTATATAGCCCCCTGTGCTCCCCCATAGTATATAGCTCCCCTGTGCTCCCCCATAGTATATAGCCCCCTGTGCTCCCCCATAGTATATAGCTCCCCTGTGCTCCCCCATAGTATATAGCCCCCTGTGCTCCCCCATAGTATATAGCTTCCTGTGCTCCCCCATAGTATATAGCCCCCTGTGCTCCCCCATAGTATATAGCCCCCTGTGCTCCCCCATAGTATATAGCTCCCCTGTGCTCCCCCATAGTATAAAGCCCCCTGTGCTCCCCCATAGTATATAGCCCCCTGTGCTCCCCCATAGTATATAGCCGCCCCCCATAGTATATAGCCCCCTGTGCTCCCCAATAGTATATGTGCTCCCCTGTGCTCCCCCATAGTATATAGCCCCCTGTCCTCCCCCATAGTATATAGCCCCCTGTGCCCCCAATAGTATATAGCCCCCTGTGCCCCCCATAGTATATACTGTAGCCCCCTGTGCTCCCCAGTAGTATATACCTCCCCCTCCCATATAACATTGAAAAAAACAAACACTGTTACTCACCTAGGTCCACGCGTTCCTCTTCTCTTCCCTCTTGAGGCCGCACTTCCTGCAGTCACAAGAGGCTGCACTCCCCTTACCCTCGCGCCGACGCTCCAGTGACGTCGGGCGCTAGAGGGAGAGTGCGGCCTCTTGTGACTGCAGGAAGTGCGGCCACAAGAGGGACTGACAGGGAGGGAGCCAATGGCTCTCTCTCTGTCAGTATCGCTGCCGCTGAAGCGCCGCAGCGGCAGCAGGCGGGCGGGGGCAGCGGCGGACGGGGGGGCCCTGCAGGGGGCGCCATGGAGGGGTAAGTAGATTACCCATCCATGGCGCTCCCCCCTGACAGGCTGGTGGCCGGAGCCCTGTGCGACCGGCCTGCTCGGCCTGCTCGGGGGGGCCCCTTTAACCAGTGGGCCCGGTGCACGTGCACCATGTGCCCTCTGGTTAAAGCGGCCCTGGCTGTAAGTCAATAGAATTTTATGAAATGCTATAAATTTTTTTGGCTCCGTGGCAGCTTTTGTAAAACGCAGCATGCTTAGGGTTTAGCATTTTTTTTCTGCAGACTGTGACGTTTCTCTCCCATAGAGTTCGATGGAATATCCTCTGTTTGTCCCAAAAGCAATTGCATTACTGTAACCCCTCTTGTTGGCCACAAAAGTGGTGTACTGTATGTAAGTCTCTTCTGTGTTTGTTCATAATGCAAAAATTTAATAAATATTTTTATGGGGAAAAGTGAAGATCATTTATGGCAGTTTTCCTACAAAAACACTGTGTCTGAAAGCGACCAGAGGATGACAAGTTGTACTTTTTACCATTATCCTTCACGCAGGGCCGCTTTAACCAGAGGGCACATGGTGCACGTGCACCGGGCCCACTGGTTAAAGGGGCCCCCCCGAGCAGGCCGGCCGTTGCTATGTGCGACCAATGCGGTCGCACAGGGCTCCGGCCACCAGCCTGTCAGGGTGGAGCGCCATGGATGGGTAATCTACTTACCCCTCCATGGCGCCCCCTGCAGGGCCCCCCCGTCCGCCGCTGCCCCCGCCCGCCCGCTGCTGCTGCGGCGCTTCAGCGCTGCAGCAGCAGCGACACTGACAGAGAGAGAGCCATTGGCTCCCTCCCTGTCAGTCACTCTTGTGGCTGCACTTCCTGCAGTCACAAGAGGCCGCACTCTCCCTCTAGCGCCCGACGTCACTGGAGCGTCGGCGCGAGGGTAAGGGGAGTGCAGCCTCTTGTGACCGCAGGAAGTGCGGCCACAAGAGGGAAGAGAAGAGGAACGCGTGGACCTAGGTGAGTAAAAGTGTTTGTTTTTTTCAATGTTGTATGGGAGGGGGAGCTATATACTATTGGGGAGCACAGGGGGCTATATACTATGGGGGGCACAGGGGGCTATATACACTATGGGGGAGCACAGGGGGCTATATACTACTGGGGAGCACAGGGGAGCTATATACTATGGGGGAGCACAGGGGGCTATATACACTATGGGGGAGCACAGGGGGCTATATACTACTGGGGAGCACAGGGGAGCTATATACTATGGGGGAGCACAGGGGGCTATATACTACTGGGGAGCACAGGGGGCTATATACTATGGGGGAGCACAGGGGGCTATATACTATGGGGGAGCACAGGGAGCTATATACTATGGGGGAGCACAGGGGGCTATATACTATTGGGGAGCACAGGGGGCTATATACTATGGGGGAGCACAGGGGAGCTATATACTATGGGGGAGCACAGGGGGCTATATACTATGGGAGAGCACAGGGGAGCTATATACTACTGGGGAGCACAGGGGAGCTATATACTACTGGGGAGCACAGGGGAGCTATATACTATGGGGGAGCACAGGGGAGCTATATACTATGGGGGAGCACAGGGGGCTATATACTACTGGGGAGCACGGGAGCTATATACTATGGGGGAGCACAGGGGGCTATATACTACTGGGGAGCACAGGGGAGCTATATACTATGGGGGAGCACAGGGGAGCTATATACTATGGGGGAGCACAGGGGAGCTATATACTATGGGGGAGCACAGGGGAGCTATATACTATGGGGGAGCACAGGGGAGCGATATACTATGGGGGAGCACAGGGGAGCTATATACTATCGGGGAGCAAAGGGGAGCTATATACTATGGGGGAGCTATATACTATGGGGGAGCACAGGGGAGCTATATATTATGGGGAGCACAGTGGGGCTATATACTATGGGGGAGCACAGGGGGCTATATACTATTGGGGAGCACAGGGGGCTATATACTATGGGGGAGCACAGAGGAGCTATATACTATGGGGGAGCACAGGGAGCTATATACTATGGGGGAGCACAGGGAAGTTATATACTATGGGGGAGCACAGGGGGCTATATACTATGGGGGAGCACAGGGGAGCTATATACTATGGGGAAGCACAGGGGACTATATACTACTGGGGAGCACAGGGGTCTATATACTATGGGGGAGCACAGGGGAGCTTTATACTATGGGGGAGAACAGGGGGGCTATATACTACTCGGGAGCACAGGGGAGCTATATACTACTGGGGAGCACAGGGGGCTATATACTACTGGGCAGCACAGGGGAGCTATATACTACTGGGGAGCACAGGGGGCTATATACTACTGGGCAGCACAGGGGGCTATATACTATGGGGGAGCACAGGGGGCTATATACTATGGGGGAGCACAGGGGAGCTATATACTATTGGGGAGCACAGGGGGCTATATACTATTGGGGAGCACAGGGAGCTATATACTATTGGGGAGCACAGGGGTCTATATACTATGGGGGAGAGCACAGGGGGGCTATATATTATGGAGAGCACAGGGGGGCTATATACTATTGGGGAGAGCACAGGGGGCTATATACTATTGGGGGAGCACAGGGGGGCTATATACTATTGGGGGAGAGCACAGGGGGGCTATATACTATTGTGGGAGAGCATAGGGGTCTATATACTATTGGAGAGCACAGGGGGGCTATATACTATTGGGGGAGAGCACAGGGGGGCTATACACTATTGTGGGAGAGCACAGGGGGGGCTATATACTACTGGGGAGAGTGCACAGGGGGGCTATATACTAATGGGGGAGCGCACAGGAGGGCTGTATATAACTGGAGGAGCACATGAGGGGCTATATACTACAGGGACACCTTAAAACTATGGAGGCACAGAGGGGTGTAACTATGTAGGGGTACAGAAGGGTGTAACTACTGTATAGGGGTACAAGGGACCTAACTACTGGATGTGTTGGAGCCTAAAATATTTGTCTGGCAGATTCTGGAGAGAAGATTCACAGCCAAGAGAAGACTTCAAGGTGGCCCAGAGAAAAAGAAAAGGTGACAGTCTCTGATCGGAGAAGACGCCCCCCGTGAGTCACTGGATGTAACTGCACTCTGTTATAGGGTTGTAGTGTTAGGGGTCATGATGTGGCGGTATTATGTAATGGTATCATTGGTGATATCTTTCTGTTTTGTTTAGTGCAGTTTTTATGTAATATGTAATCACTGTATGGTGGAAATAGTGTTATAAGGTAACTACTGTATGTATTGGGGCTCTTGATACAGTGTGGGGGCAAATTCAGCACATTATACAATGTGCCGAAAGGGAAGGGGGGGCCCACTCTTGAGGGCTGTGCACTGGGCCCACCAATGTATTAAAACGGCCCTGCCTTCACGGTACAGCTGGCTAAATATATTCTTCATAGCAGTGCTAATATAGCGATACCAATATTGGGTAGTTTTTCTTCAGTGTTACCAGAAAAAAATTAAAACACTTTTCTTAAAAAAAAAAATTGTACTTTGCCATGTTCTGACCTGTATATTGCAGCAAATTTGTGACAATGTGGCTTTTGTATTACTTTTTTATTTTCTATTTTTTTCTGTGATTTCACCAAAAATCAACACATTTGAACTTTCTGTTTGCACCATTGACTATGCTGGATCTGGAATGATATAATTTAATAGTTCAGACAATCCTGCGATACCAAATTTAAAGTAAATTCTGCCAGAAGAATGTGTTTTATCATTTTAATGCCAATAACCAATGTAAATCAAATATATGTGTTTTTTTTCTTTTAAACTTTATTGGGGATGGTTAGTATTTCTTTCCCTGCAGAAGATGGTTATTTGAAAGATGACCTGCTGCACTCCAGTTGTTGGAGAAATATTGACCTTCTCAGAACACCCTGAGGGGTTTTGTCTGTTTTTAGACAGGGTTCACGCTTTTTACCTCTTAGGCATGGATATGTCGGGAAACTGTCAGAATTACATGCCGATGCATAGTCAGCTAGCCACTACATTTTGGTGATTTTCTGAGCATATCTGAGCTTTGTCTCAGATTGGAAAGTGCTGCAAACTTCTCAGTTTCTCAGTCCAAGCCAAAACTGACATACGCTTGGAAAATGACCTGAACATAGTGAATAGCTGAGAGTATGTTCAGGCAATTGAAATGAATGAGGTCTGTTGACGTTGTTAATGGAGAATTTCCACCTGCTTCACTGAAAATAAAACATTTCCTGCATGACTAAGAGCCCTTTTACACAGAAAGATTATCTGCCAAAGATTTGAAGCCAAAGCCAGGACTGGATTTGAAAAGAGGAGAAAACCCAGGCTTTCATGTATGACCTGATCTCTGTTTATAGTCTGTTCCTGGTTTTGGCTTCAAATCTTTGGCAGATAATCTTTCTGTGTAAAAGGGCCCTAATGGTGCGTTTACACAGAGAGATTTATCTGACAGATTTTTGAAGCCAAAACCAGAAACAGATTATAAACAGAGAACAGGTCATAAAGGAAAGACTGAGATTTCTTCTCTTCTCAAATCCATTCCTGGCTTTGGCTTCGTAAATCTGTCTGTGTAAACGCACCATTACAGCAGCTGATAAGTATGGGGAGACTTGAGATTTTTTAATAGAAGTAAATTAAAAATCTATATAATTTTCTGACACCAGTTGATTTGAAGGAAAAAGATTTTTGCTGGACAACCCCTTTAATATCACCAGTCATTAAATATTTTCATTGTACTGCAAACTGCCTACATTGCTTAGGGCCGTCTTACATGGCCTGATATTCTGGATAAGTGAGCGCCGCTTACAAAGCTCGACTATCTTGCTCTTTGCTGCCATCTCCGTCTATGACAGGAACTGTGCAGAACAGTAGCAAATCCCCATAAAAAATCTTTCCTGTTTTGGGCAGTTTCTATCATAGGTAGAAATAGCAGCAGAGAGCACTGTGTTAGAGTACCCCTTGAAGCATAAAATGTTATAAATAAAAGATATGTGTATTATAAAAAACACTGTACTTTTTTGTATCGTATTATATTAAAACATCTTTCTTGTCCAAAATCGCTTCCAATTGATGACATCAGGCTTTTGGCTTGGACAAGTAACATTGATTTTCTTACTAGAAGACATTATTTGGCAGCTTTCCTTGACAAATGTGTAAACTGCAGCTTTCTCATTTTGTTTTCAGATGTGTTTCATGGTCAGGTCCATGTAAGAAGCGTTTGACTTCACAAGGAGCATCACACTTCCATTATAAAGGGGGAATCCTTTTAGCAGTCAGCACTAGTGTTGAGCGGAGTGGACTCCCTTTGGGTATGTGCACACTGAGTAATTCTGACGGAAACTCCATCGTTGAAGTTTTCGTCAGAATTACTCAGTGTGCACATACCCTAAGGCTGCATCCAACTTCTGCAGTCATAGGGAGTCAAATGCTGAGTGTTTTGGTTCAGAGACAAGACTGCAGAGAAAAGACTGTCAGCGATAGTAATAGCCAATGACTGAACTGACTTTCTGACAGCTTGTGGTCTGCCCAGTCCACCCATGCATGGTTTAGCTAAGATGGGGTCCCTTAGCGTAATTCCACATGGATTGGTCTAAAGCGTATAGTCTAGTCTTGGGATTGATTTGATTGATGTGGTATAGGTTCAGCATTGCAGTGTTTATTTCCTTAGCTAGTAGTACTCACACCACACTATGGGCTACCCACAATCATGGGCATGAGGGCAATAGAAGTCAAGGAGCCCACAAATCCAGATTGTATAATGGCGTACAATTGTGGACAGTAATCGTGGATGTGTACATTGGGCCTAACTAAATTATATATAGTCTTAGGCTCCATTCACATGGAGTTAAACTGGTGAAATTCTGCCAGTTTTACACCGTGTGAACGGGGCCTTTAGGGTCCTATCACATGGATCAATAATCTTTTGCCGATTTGGCAGATTATTGCTCTGTGTAATAAAGACAACAATCAACTGAAGAGCCAATCATTGGCTGATTGTTGTCTTTTAAACCTGCTTAAAAATTATCAGCCGCTGGCTGCGTATCGCTACGTGTAGTAGTTCGCGGTTGGTGGCTGCTGACAGTGTAAAAATATTAAAGTTTATACTTACCTATTCTCCCCTGTTGTCCTGCAGCCTTTTGCCTGTATTCTCCGCTCACTGATGCTTCTGGACCAGTCTCTTCAGTGACCGGTTTCTCAGCCAATCATTAGCCATGGCGCTGTCCCATCTAGGCCAGTGATTGGCTGAGCAGCCTTTCACTGAAGAGACGGGGCCAGAAGCATCAGAGTTGAGCAGAAAACGCAGGCAAAGGCTGCAGGACAATGGAGGTAAAAAGGTAAGTATAATCTTTATTATTTTTGATGTAAAAAGCAAGGGCTGCATGGACATTTCTAACAATATACATACAGCCCTTGCTGCATGATAATCGAACTGTGTATGGGCTCAGTAAGCGAGCACGGATCTAGCATATCTGTGTCCACTTACTATGAGGGGTCGGGCCTAAATTACATATATGCTGCAGGACAACCCCTTTCTGGAATCGTCTGCAATCAGCTGCCATGGGGTTGTTCAGATAATGTGACCTGTATTAAGGATTGTGGCTGTTAATCTAAAAATGGTTTGAGACCTCTAATGTGAAGCATATTACTCTACTAATGTGTATATTTATAGATGCTTTATAGATGCTTATCAATTGTCATTGCTTTTAGCCTGCACGTTGGCATATCGATCTACAACCCTGGGCTGGTCATTCACGTTCACTTGAAGAGGAAGCTAGAAGATTCCTACATTATATCACAACATCTCAGGTAAACACACAAGGTAACACAGGTAAAAACACACAAGGTAAACAGAAAAAACCCCAGCATGATATTTAATATTGAGATCTATTAATGACAGCCGCATGTTAACAAGACTTCCAGTGGAGAGATAAATGAATCTACAGTAGGAATGAAGCAAAGCGCATCAGGCTGCAGGCTTTAAAGTCTGCTCCGCTTCCTGCTGCTCCTTCCCATGTGCTGGGAAAAGATGGATCCATTCCTGGGAAACTTTTCCCAGCTTTCCAGGACTAGATCCATCTTTTCCCCGCACCCGGGGAGGAGCTGCACGGAGCAGACTTCAAAGATCCGCAGCCTGATGAGCAGTATGCAGATAGGATGCTGATGGGAGTGAAATTCAAATCTAAAACAGTGTATTTTAAATGTACTGCCCAATCTGTCACTAGATTTGTGGTGGTGAACGATTGCAGCAGGTTCCTTCATTAAAGGAGAGGTCCAGCGAAAATTAAAAAAAATCACTGACAGGCAGAATAATAAAGAATGTATACTTGCTCATCCCTGTCCCCCTACAGCGCTGCCTTACCGCTCTCTGACAGCTGCTGATAGATTGCTGCTCAGCCAATCAGTGACTGGGGCAGGACATTGCTGCAGTAAGTGCCTGCCCGCCAGGCAGTCCATCAGGGTGTGACTTTACCCACCTAGCTTGGTTTGATGGATGGGTGTATAGCAAGACACCTATAAATCAAGCCAAACCTGAGGAGGAGGAGAACATCCCTCAGTCACTTCCCTAATTCCATAGCTTAGAGTCCTATTCCACAGGCCGATGGGGGCCCAATCAGTAATGTAAGCGAGCACCGATCTGCTAGATCGGCGCTCGTTTACTGGGCCTATTCCACGGCCCGATAATAGTTTAGCGAGGGCTGCAGGGACATTGTTATCGATGTCCTTGCAGACCTTATTTAAACACCATACATTACCTACACATGTTGCAGGGCTTCTCCTGCGCTCCTTTTTCCTCCCCGTCCCGCGTGCAGCAGCAGCTTCGGAGCGGCCTGTCTGAGCTGACAGACCCCTCAGCCTATCACTGTCAGCTCAGACAGGCAGCACCGAAGCTGCTGCTGCGCGCAGGATCGGGAGGGAGAAGGAGCGAAGGAGAAGCCCTGCAACATGTGTAGGTAATGTATGCTACTTGTGAGATCGTCGGTCGCCCTCCGCACATCGCTATTCCACGCAGCGATGCGCGGTGGGTGCCTGATGATTTTAATATTTTAACCTAAATAAACAATCAGCCGATGACATGATCATCGCCTGATCATTGTCTCTATTCCATATAATTGGCCGGATCGGGCCAATTTGTCTGATTATTGCTCCGTGGAATAGACCCCTTAAAACTTTCTAATGCCGCCTTAACCATGAGCCATCAGAGCAGTTCCTGTTGGCTTCTCTCTGCCCCACCAGCCATGATTGGACAGAGCGGCACGCAAAGGAAATCAGAGATGACAGCTTCCCATTAAACTATGTTTTTCTTTGAAATGCTGCAGTGTATATAACTAATTTAGTATACAGTCTATTAGAAAATGCAGTAAAATTGGAAATTTACCTCCTGTGCTTTTATTGTGAGTGATTTTTTTGCAGTTATACATTCATATCCATATGGAAAAGAATAACAGATGTCATATTACTTCTTCATAGATTGCTTGTTCTCGGTTGGTAACAAATGGACTGACGGATCATTTGGTAGACACTCAGAAGCCCTGGACAGTCTGCCTGGATAATAAATTCAGTTTAGTACACCAGATCAGGAGTAAGCAGTGTCGTGTCTACTCTTTGGGGTAAGATATGTATATTTAGTTCTTCAAATGTTTAAATTTTACAACAACTTTACAATGTTATAGATTTTTACATCTTATGGCCGCTTCATTTACTTATTGATTAAAGTGAAGACTGTCACTGTCGCTTTAACTTTTAAAGGCTAAACCAACAGGGGATGTCATATAAAGCATGTTTGTCATTTACATTAATTATTTATTATTTTTTAAGTTAGTGCTTTAAAACAAAGCTATACTTACTTGTATCCAGGTCCAGTCTCCTGAAGGTAGCTGTTTAGTCTTGTGCTTCTTGAAAAAAAGAGACTAAACACATGAGGTCCCGGCCAGTACAGAGAGTCACGGCTCAATATGTACACCAATCAAATGACTGCCTTCTCTGTGACCCTGCAGATAACCTGGGAAACACAGGACTTCTTTCCATTTCTTTCCATTTCCACCAGGGAGAAGGCGCAGCGGGGTGTAGAGGAGGTGCGGCCTCCTCCCGCACCTCATTTTTCATAATTTGCGCCTTCTCGCAGGGGTAAATCATAATCCAAATCTACACCTGTTGTAAGCAGGTAAAGATTTGGTACGCCAGACGGATTAACTAAGAGGTGTGTGCCTCTTAGTGAATTTGGCAGGGGAAAAGGGAGCAGGGTCTAATTTAAGACCGGCATACAAATACGCTGGTCTTGATAACTCCCTTCCGTGTTTATATTTTTTTTAACCAGCGCACGACTAAAAATCTGCCTTCAGGAGACTGGACCTGGATACAAGTAAGTATAGCTTTGTTCTACAGCATTATAACTAAAAATAATTAATATATATAAATTACAGACATGCTTTATATCACATCCCCTGCTGATTTAGATTTGAAAAGTTTTAATGACAGTGACATTTTAATGAAACCATTGCTTCTAGCTTCCCAGTGTTTAGTTCTATATCAGCCCTAATATGTCATTGCTATGAGCTAGGGAGCCCTATTAACTTCCTCCTGTTGCACCCTGATCTGTCACATTCATTGTCACCACTTCTATTCTACACACAGCAGGCAAGGATAGCTCTGTAAGTAAAAATAGAGAAGACAGGCAATCCTCTTGAGTCTCCCTTCTTAGGTGCCTTGGAGTCTATTAGACATGTACTGTATTGAATTTCAGATGTGCCGTGTTCCTATATAATCTTTGTAGTGTTCTCCTGTATATACAGGGTTAAGGTATTCTGACATTACATTCCCAGCTTGATAATGAATGTGCTATTTGTGTGGCAGTATTAATATGTCTGTGAACTAAAGGCCGGACTCAAGAATCCTGCAAGCAGCAGAACGCAGGGAATGTTTATGCTGTGCATTCTATCAAGCTGGCAGCTCTGAAGCCTTTTAATTCCCTGTGGGCTGTATCTTATCCTTCTAGACGCTTGGCAGAACTGACTGTTGGCAGTCTTAAGATTTGGCATAATCTTTTGTGAAGATGTATCAAGTCACAGATATTTTTAGTCTCTTTTTATTCTAGTTTTTTTTTTTTTTTTAAATATGAAATATATTGCATGCTGCAAGATTTACGGGAGAAACATAGATGTATCCATAAACATATCCATAAACGATAACACCGGTAAAGGTGGTATAGATAGATGGCATGTGATTAAATTTTCCACCTTGATCACCTATTGCCTACTGTCTAAATAATTGAATACAAATAAATGGTAATTTTGTGCTATCTGCAGTAGTAAGCTTTGGGCACGATGGAAAACGCAACTCAATCCTATTAATAAGAATATTATTATTTATTTTTATAGCGCCCTCAAGTTACGCAGCACTTTTTAATTCTGAGGGTACATAGACAACTAGTCATTACAGAATAACAAACTAAGGGTATGTTCATACTGAGGATAGGCGAGGAATTTCAAGCAGAATCCGAGCTTAATTTTACGCATATTCTGCTTGTAATTCCGCTGTAAGGGCCGGTTCACACTGAGAAAACACAGCGCCGTGGAATCCCGCCGTGCTCAGTGTGCTGCTTTGAGCGAATAGGAGAGCGCGCGCCTGTCCGCTCCCTCTCCTCTCCACTCAAAGAATGAACATGTTTATTCTTTGAGGGGAGAGCGGCGGCAGCGGACAGGCACGCGCTCTCCCATTCACTCAAAGCAGCACAATTGCGCCGTGTTTGCTCAGTGTGTACCGGCCCTAAGGCCCCATTCACATTGAGCAAGAACATCGGAATGAATGAGAGGGTGCGCGCTCCTCCGCTGCCGCCGCTCTCCGCTCACTCTTTCACTCACAGTGGGACACTGAGCAAGGAGCGCTCCGCCGCAGAATTCCGACGTTCTTGCTCAGTGTGTTTTAAGCAGAATATGCGTAAAATTAAGCTCAGATTCTGCTTGAAATTCGTTGAAATTCTGACGTTCTTGCTCAGTGTGAGCGATGTCCCATTCCACCGTGGATCCGCTTTCCGCCCAAAGAATTGACATGTCAATTCTTTGGGCGGATTCTGCTAGAGAAATCCTATAGAAGTCATTGGGTCTTCAATTCCTTGCTTATTCCTTAGTGTGAACATACCCTCAATACTGTAACAAGTGGAACAAAGGCCCTGCTGGCAGGAGCTTAAAATCTGTGAGGAATTGGGTCAGGACAAAAGGCAGAAAGTTCTTTATTTGAATAAGGCTGAGAATACATGGTGTTTCCCGGACGCACAGTCAAGAACCGACCCGTTGTGCTGCCTGTTCTCATAACCCCTTCTCTCATTAAAGGAGTACTCCGGCGCTAAGAAAAGCTAAGAAAAAAACAAACTCGAAAATCCTCATCAAAATCAGCATCAAATCAACACAGCAATTAATCTGCTGATTTAGGGGACATTCAAACTGTGAGCTTTAAAACTATTTAAATGTTTGCGCTACTATACTGACACACAGTTTTGATGAATGATGATGCTGGGAGCTCCGAACTCTGTTCAATAGCATATTGTCTGCGTGGAACATGTGAATGCCCCCTGAATGTGGTATTTTCAGGGTGGCTCTTGCCTGTGTGAACGGGTCCATACACCATTACCTTGCGGCACGGGGCTCATGCATTTAAATTTATCACTGGGCAACATTCACATGTAGGTTGTATGTTCTACCAGTGTTTGTAAGTTTCTTACCCCACTCCTTAAACATAGTAATATATTATCCATATTGTGCGAGATAGGGAAATTAGATTGCAGATCTTTTAGTGACTCTTATTTTCCTTAGGGCACATTACGTATTCACTTTTAAGATGCATGGCTTTTCTGGGTACTAATGGTTTTCAAAGAGAGTTTCAGTATTTGATTAAATAAAACTGGGAAAAGTCTCCATGACAACAGAACCAAATACGGAAAATGTTTCAGAATAAGACATGGGTTATCTTAAGGGATATTGCACAGTGCTAGATGTTGTGTCACTTGGCTCCACTTTTCATAGCAACTCTAGTCACAGTTTACACTACACATTTCTCAGATTATTGGAAACACATGTTCCATTGAGCTTTGTATAACTGTTGCTTCCTAATCTGCACTAGATAAAAAAAATAGTTTTGTGGCTATGACTCTTGTATATACGTAAATTGTTCATCCTCTGTACATCCCATGGCTCCAGTTTTTTTTTTCTGCAGTTGAAAATGTTAGACACCTTTTTAGAGTATGATAGTTCAACTTTATGGGCAAACTCTGTAATAGAAAATACTGCACATCCACCTCAGTATTAAGGGAATATGCTATTATAGCATTAAACAGTGTTAAAAACATGTTTTTACAAGAAAACATGTTAAGAATTCTTGGTGATTTTGATTTTCACTCCCAATTTTTGTAAAAAAAAAAAAAAAAAATGTAATAAATAAAAAGCCAGAATTCATGCATTTTAGCAGTGATCTTATCACAGGCGAGATGACAACGCTGTCTCTTTACTGTAACTGTTTTAAAGCACATCTTAATTCTGTTAACACACGCACCAGGCAAGATGACCATGTATAGAATATATAATAAAATAAAAAAAAACTACAACTAGAAATTTAAAAATACATAGGAATACAGAAATATGTATCAGTATGTTGTTTTATTAGTACTGTGTTTCCTCGAAAATAAGACACCCCTACTACTCTACCCTATAGCGTAAAGTAAGGCAACACCCCCCCCCAAAATAAGGCACCCCTTTACACTAAATTAGGGCACCCCCCGAAAGTAAGGCTGCCTGCCGCCACCCAGGACTCACCTAATCCCATTGTGAAGCTTTACTGCCGAAGCCGCAGGCAGCTTGGTCCATGGCCCCCAATGTCCTCCACGTGTCCCGATGCACAACCGATCACCGCCCATCCTACCACCTGTCCCGTAAGGATGTTAGTATTCCAGGGGACATGTCTCATTTCTCTCCACCCCGCCAGGAATGAACAATTGTCTTAGTTGCTCCTAGCAACCAATTAGATTCCACCTTTCATTCTTCACAGATTCTTTGAAAAATGAAAGGTGAAATCTGATTGGTTGCTAAGGGCAACAATTCTACTTTACACCACGTTTGATAAATTTCCCCTATAGTGTCTGTTTTGGAGTAAAAATTAATATAAGGCACTGTATTATTTTCAGGGAAACACTAAGAAAAAATACAGTTGTTGCATTAACTTTAATTATTCAGTTATAGGGGTCAGAAAGTGGCAATTAAAAAAAAAACTTATTAAAAAATGTTTTCCATGTTTTTAAAAGTAGTGAAAGATGATGGCAACTTTTCAAATTGTATATTGTTGTAATCGTACCAACTTGATTTTTTAACCTTACAAAGAACTTGTTTCGCAGTATACTTTATGGTAAATTAAAGGTTGTTGCTGTTAGGGTACAAACACACACAGCGTATACGCAGCAAATATGCAGCAGATCTGCAGCAGATTTGATGGTGCAGATTTGATGCTGTGTTCAGTTATTTAGATCTAATCTGCTGCGTATCGCAGCAGTAAATACGCTGCTTATACGGTGTGTGTGTTTATACCCTTACAATATATATTTGGCCTGCAAAAAAAACAAGCTCTGTAGATATAAAAATTATAAAAAAAATATATGGCTGTTAGAAAGAAAGGAGGAAAATCTAAATTTAAATTTCCAGGGTCGTTAAAGGGTTAAGCATGTTCCATTTTTAATACATATTCTGTGCTTCTTTTCTGTTTTTCACAGCCCTAATATTTTTGAAAGATATATAGTAGTAATGATATAATTTAATATATTTTCAGATTAGGTGAAGAGGAGAACATATTTGAATTCAGCATGGCTTCGGGAGGGTGTGAAGTCCATCGGTTTGATCCGAGCCTCCCATCTGCTCACATCCATGAAGCAGAGCGCCTCTGGCATCATCGTCTGTCTGTTGATTGGAGAGATCCCAACCCGGCTATAGCTCCACATAGATTACATAGTAACACTAAGAAGCTGAAGACCATTCTCAATGAATTTGGACATTGGAAGGTAAGTACACTTGTGTATTAGCTAACCTTTCTTATCCTAACAGATCATAGTTTCTAGCTGTATAAAAAGTTGACTAACTATGCTTTCATAAATTCTGTCTTGTATTTTCTCCCTTGATGCCCATAGCCATGATTTCTCTAGTAAACTTGAGAACAGTTTTCTGTCAGACACGTGGCATTATAGTTTAGTTTCCAATGTATACAGAGAAGACATGTTGTTACTGAAATTTAGTAAAGTATTTACAGTAAAGTATTATCTATAAAGTATTATCTATTTTAAAGCGACAGCGTAGACACATTTTTTCATCACAGCACCCCACCTAATTGTCTATTACACCTAGATCCCCTCTATATTCATATGTATAAGGGCCAGTTCACATGGAGTAAAACTGGCAAAATTCCTGCCAGCCTCTGTGTCATACTGGCAGTCTATGGGAGGCTTGTGCGCCTCCTCTCTTCACACGGAAGAATTGACATGTCAATTCTTCCGAGCGGAGAGAGGAGGCACGCAAGCCTCCCATAGACTGCCAGTATGTGTCAGAGGCTGGTGGGATTTTTTTTTTACTCTGTGTGAACTGGCCCTAAGATATAAAACCATAAGTATACAGTCAGGGGGAGTGTACTGCCATCTACACTATTTTAACTGTTTCACAGGAACGGTGTAAGCCATCCAGAAAATCCAACAACATCCAAGGTGTTTTAATTCTTCACATAATTTATTGTGCATAATAAGTATATAACAGCCTTTCGACCACAATGCATCTTTCACAAGAAACAGTATAAGCACCATCAATAACTGTGATGGTAGTACCTATACCCTCCTGTAGAGATCTGGTGAAACAGTCAATGCAGGTTCATCATACAAGTGGTTCTAGTACAGATGGGGATTCTGTTAAAAGCACAGACACACATGTAACTTCCATCACCATTGTGATCACATGATGCAACAGAAGGGAAGGATTCTAGGAATTTTCACATAAAATTCTGAAATAAATAAGGGAATGCTAGCTTATTTATATATAATTACCAGCTACATAATGAATAAAGAAAAAAAATAATTTTTCTTAATAATTCCAGGTTGCTGTAAATATAAAAAGTGAAATGAGATTAGATTGTTCTCTAGACATGGTGATTCTTGGTTCTTCTCACTGACCTACAACAGCATAAAGCTATTTGGTTGTATCCAGTGCTAAAATTTCAGCCTGTGGCATAGTTTCTGCTTATTAGTTTATATGCTGTGTCATTCTTTGGAACACCTAGAGATGTAAGAATGGCAACATGTGCAAACCTTGACAACTCGCTCATGCACAGAACTGTTTGGTGATTTGGAAACGAACCCATCTTAAAACCGCAGGCGTCAGGAATTTCACTTTTGAGCAAAGATCAAAATGATTCATAGGTGTTCATTCTAGTCAATGTGTTTGTTTGCATAGAAACTGAATTCCCTGAAGCTATTTGATGTTGTTTGGGCATGGGCATTTTTAGCCACATGTCCAGGGAGGGGGAGATTGCAAACAATAATCCATTGCTGCTTCTGAGTGGCTGGGCGGACCTGCAACACAATGGCCCCCAGAATCGTAGGCAGCTGTCAGGAGAATTTCTTCCTCTATCAATCGCGGGACACGGATGATCTGAATTAAGGTTTACTTGTTAACAAGGGCACTAGCTTCCACGAGATGCTGCAGCCGTACAGCGGGACAAAGCTGGATGATGCTAGTGGTGCGGGGGCCAGGGAGGTGAGTGTAAGGGCTCTATTACACGAGACAATTATTGTGCCAAAAATCGTTATATCGTTCAAATTTAAATGAGAATCGTTCTGTTTAATTGCAGGGAATGATCAAAAATCGTTTGTGGATGATTTAGATCTGACCCTAAAATCATTATTAATCGTTGGCTCATCGTTCATTCGTAACTAACGACTATCGTTCTCCGTAATATGGTGAACGATTTCAGGTTAACGATAAAGAATCTCATTTTTCGTTAGTCATTAAAAATCACTTTGTGTAATAGGACCCTAAGTTATTGTTTTCAATCACCCCCTCCTGGAGCATATAGCTAGAAAATCACATGTCTGGACAAACCCATTTAGACATAGTTAAAATTAACATCTGATGTTGTCATTGCTTTCTATGCCAGTTCTCTGGGCTACATAGAGTGCAATTAGGATATAGTTCTCAGAATGTGCTTCATACATTGGTTTCTGCATAGATGTACACACAGTATAAGTACAGGAGCATCCTTATCTGCTTTCAGGGTTAACATTAGGGAAATTGGGAAACTATGTTTTACTCTAATCACATGAAGAAGCCTCTTCTTGTGCTCTGATTCCTTTTGACACAAATCACTCTTCCACTGATGTAGAAAAGGATAAGAGTAGTGGTGGGACTACACTATTGAGGTTGTGTATCCACTAGCTTAGAACAGAATTGCATTTAACAAGTAAATATAAATTGAAATACACTATATGTTCCCTGACTAGATGTCCTTACATCTCTTCTTCATTATCTCCTGCTGTCTGATTTTAATTAAAGTAATTGTATGTCTCAGAAATAAATATGTTTGCTGTCATTTACAATATAACCCAGGGCTAAGAGTGTAATTGCAAATGAAGCTGACTTTTATAGAGGGTGTATGGAGTTTGTATTTTTAATATGCTATAAAATTATTATTACCAAATTTGCAGAATTAAAAGTTCTGGTTCCAGTAAAGATGCAATTGCCCAGAGTTCACTATGTATCGGGAGCTATGAGCCAAACGCAAATCCACAGAAGATGAGCGGTATTAATACCATATGGCTGTAATAACTGCAGAGCGTATTAAATGCTTTTTCTCACATTAATAGTTTGGCGTGATATGAGAAGTTATAAAAACACAAGATCTGACACGTAAGACAAAAAAATGAAAGTCATTAGCATTAAAAGTCTACTGCGCTTTCCTATACGGTTATACCAAAACCATATACCTCCCCTACAGAGGCTTATAGAGGTACTCTGTGGATATGTTTGACTTATATGCTAGGAAGTTTTCCCTAGTGAATTCAGCAAATGTATTGCCCGGACCAAGGGTGTATGTACCATAGAGGCAGACAATGCGGCTGCTATGGGGCCCTTGGAGAGAGGGGGTCCAGCCATAAATGGTCACTTTCCTTTTTCTATTAATAAAAAAAAAATCAGAATTAAGGGGTTATCCAGGCTTAGAAAAACATGGCCTCTATCTTCCAGAAAGAGCTTAACTCCTATCCTTAGCTTTGGGTGTGGGTTTTGCAGCCCAGTTCCATAGAAGTGAGTAGAGCTTAACTGTAATATCACACACAACAGGGTTGATGCTGTTTTTGCAAGAAAGCAGCTGTGCTTTTTCTAATTCTGAATAACTGCTTTAATGGATTGCAGAATGGACCAAGGAGTATTGTTAGTATAAAACAGACCTTTTTGTACTGGGAGCCAAAATTCAAGGCCATAATAGGGCCCTCTCTCTCCTATGTATGCTACTGACCCTGATGAAGTCAGGACAGAACCTTAAGGTTACAAACCCACTTGCCGGATCTGCAGCGAGTCTCCTTGCTGCGTTTTTGCAGGGAGACTCGCTGCAGATCCCGGCCCTATACTTTCAATAGCAGAGAAACTCGTACATCCCTGCTGCGATTTTGTCTGCAGCCCGCCCCATTAACCCCCCGGACGCCGGACATTATACATTACCCGGTCCCCGTTCCTGCTTGCTTCGGGGCTCCCGATGTCTTCACGGCCCGCCCGGCCAATCAGTGCGCTGCGGCGGGGCAGCGCACTGATTGGCCGGGCGGAACGTGCCGGGAGCCGCTGAAGCAAGCAGGAGCCGGGATCAGGTAATGTATATCCTGCCCGCCCCCCTGCAGCCCCGATCGCCCCCAGCCCCCGGCCGCATGATCGCCCCCAGCCCCCGGCCGCACGATCGTCCCCGGCCCCGCAGCCCCCGGCCGCACGATCGCCCCCAGCCCCGCAGCCCCCGGCCGCACGATCGCCTGCAGCCCCGCAGCCCCCGGCCGCATGATCGCCCGCAGCTCCCGGCTGCACGATCGCCCGCTGGGGGCGATCGTGCGGTCGGGGGCTGCAGGGCTGCAGGCGATCGTGCGGCTGGGGGCTGCGGGGCGATCGTGCGGCCGGGGGCTGCGGGGCGATCGTGCGGCCGGGGGCTGGGGGCGATCGTGCGGCCGGGGGCTGCGGGGCTGGGGGCGATCGTGCGGCCGGGGGCTGCGGGGCTGGGGGCGATCGTGCGGCCGGGGGCGATCGTGCGGCCGGGGGCTGGGGGCGATCGTGCGGCCGGGGGCTGCGGGCGATCGTGCGGCCGGGGGCTGCGGGCGATCGTGCGGCCGGGGGCTGCGGGAGATCGTGCGGCCGGGGGCTGGGGGCGATCGTGCGGCCGGGGGCTGCGGGGCTGGGGGCGATCGTGCGGCCAGGGGCTGGGGGCGATCGTGCGGCCAGGGGCTGGGGGCGATCGGGGCTGCAGGGGGGCGGGCAGGATATACATTACCTGATCCCGGCTCCTGCTTGCTTCAGCGGCTCCCGGCACGTTCCGCCCGGCCAATCAGTGCGCTGCCCCGCCGCAGCGCACTGATTGGCCGGGCGGGCCGTGAAGACACCGGGAGCCCCGAAGCAAGCAGGAACGGGGACCGGGTAATGTATAATGTCCGGCGGCCGGGGGGTTAATGGGGCGGGCTGCAGACAAAATCGCAGCAGGGATGTACATCCCTGCTGCGAGTTTCTCTGCTATTGAAAGTATAGGGCCGGGATCTGCAGCGAGTCTCGCTGCAAAAACGCAGCAAGGAGACTCGCTGCAGATCCGGCAAGTGGGTTTGTAACCTAAAAGTATAATCTTCTATTGTTTAACATCCATGTCATGCTATTTAGATGAGCTGTCTTAGGCTGGAACTGTCTGACTAAAGTCTGAATTGTATTTAACCTTTAAAAGTACAACGGTGACCATGCACATTACATAGAAGTAGGGTGATGGACAAATTATCATTCAACAATTGTTCAACCAATATTTTAATCCATTCTGGCTTTGGCATTCAACCTGACAATACAAATTCAATGATGCTGTGCAATGGAGGAATAATCTTTTTAGAAACATTCATTGACAGACTGTTTAGTTGACCAAAACTATTAACCTTGGCTGTCACTCAATCACAGTCAGTGTTTGAGTTGTAAAGCGATCAATCATTTTTACCTTTCCCTCAATAAGCAATTGTTCTGCATGAAACAGTCCTCTCTTATCAGTGTTATACTTGTGCGTATGGAAACCATTATGCTTCTCAACCTATACTGATATTTGTGGACCTTTCCCTTTTCAACCATGCCTGTAGGGCGAAACCTTATAACTTCATGCCCAAGTAATTATCTCATTCTTATGTTGACATGCAAGGTGTGGTATAGCAGGAGTTCACAAAGCATTGTCTATGTATCCTCAGGCAAAATTGTGACCCTGAAAGCAAATGGCTTAACAATACTAAAAAAAAAAAATAATATATATATATATATATGTTAAACCTGATGGACTTCTTGTCTTCTTTCAACCTTATTAACTATGTTACTATGTTACAACATGTATATAAAACTTCTCAAATAAAATACAATTTTTGATGTAAAATATATTTTATATATATATAATTTATAAATGTTGATTACTAAAATCTAGTAATAATTCACATCAGGGTAAGAAATTTTAACTGGACCATAATAATCTCCAAAATATAACTTATACTAATGCATAAAGAACTAAAAAGTAGAAAATATGATAAAGCAAACATGGGTCTACAGTACGATAAGGTCCGTCTATTTGTGACCATGCACCCTCCCCAAAAAAGGCTGATTGCTCTAAAATGCTTTTTTACACGGGCCGATTATTAACAGGGAGCTTTGCTAGAAACTCTCATTCAGAGGATAATTGGACAGTGTTAAAGTGTCAGCGATCAGCCGAGGAGCAGAAAAATGTCCACTTCTTGGCTTGAGCTTTTTAAAGGGGATCTGTCAGCATCCGTACTGGACCCAAGGTGCTGACAGTGTAGTATAGGTGTGTGTCCCCTTGTGTGCATGGTCCCTGTTTAGAAAGCCTCCATGCAGTAGATTTTTAACAAACACACTGTAACCAAGTGTCAAAGTGGAGTAGTGGCTGTTGTCTTCCTCCTCCCCATATTCATGCATATTTACCTATTAGCTTGCCTCCTGATCCCCGTTGGCATCACGTAATTGGATGCATGTGCCGTTGCTAGCAAGGGCCGCATGCCAACTTGCCAGTTCGCTCCTGCGCCAACAATTTCCTCTGGGGGCGCTCCTGTTAATGCCATTCGCGCATGTGCCGTTGGGCAGAAGAGCGTCCACGCATGTTGAACATTCCAACTGAGGGCACTGGCTTCAGAGCCTCAGCGTCCAGTGGCGAATGTGAAAACCACGTCTGGATGTGATGTTCAATAATTGCGCAGTGCCTCTGATGTTGTGGGAACACTATGGAGCTATTTCCTTAACCATATATAAAGTATCATTGCAAAAATGAAGCCAGTACACCAAGCATCATAATATACCTTATTAATTACATAGTAAATAACTAATCAGAAAACACTTTTTTTTATCATTCTCAATTAAGGTCAATGGTAGATGTAAACTGCATCTTTTAGGGGTGATTTTTTTTTTTTGCCTCTGGGGTCTTAAAAAGAAAAATCAATATGTTTAGCTTAAAACCTGATTTAAATGGTATATATCCTGTATTCATATCTTATGTTCCATTGCCTATCATTGGAGATATTGACACATAACACACCTAACTATTGTGTTTTTGCTTTCAGATTGATGTCCTTAAAGCAGACATGGAAAGCGCAGAGTGGAAGATATTGGAAAACCTTATACTAGAGGGCATTATAGAGCAGATTGGACAGCTTGTTTTGGAGATCCACCTCCACTGGCCTGGGTTTGAGGTCAGTGGAAATGACAGCAGTGTTGTCAGATACTGGTACAGCTTGTTCAAAGAGCTGGAGCACAAGGACTTCAAGCTTTTCTACTCATACAAGGACTTTTCTAAACCACAATTATTTCTTAAAAAGGATGTCTTCAATGCAAGCAGTTGCTATATACTGAGCTGGATAAATACCAAATGGACATGACCCAAACATATCTGATGACTTACACAAATAAATGTTTTTTTTTGTATGCTGCTTAATGAAGGAAAAGCAATGTGGACATTCTGTGAAATTACGTTTCTGCTGTACAGCTTGTATTGTAGGGAAAGTCCCTGTTTTAAATGAAAAATCCTAATGCTCTCCCTGCTGTTAAAATCAGGATATTGGCAGATGTACCATTTCAAATCCCTCTGAATAATATTTTTTTTAAATATTGTGCTGTTAGCTGACAGATATAATTTTTTTAAATTAACATTTTAAAAGACAAACAAAACATCAGCGACGGCCAAGGTTGCAGAGTCTCAATTTTAAAGTCTGGTTTGGAAAAATCTTTTTCAGATATCCCGTTACCGATTTCTTGGAGGTCCCGGGACTCAATACTAACCATCAGTCAAGGATCACAACATGCCAATGTATTACAAAGACTTATCTATTGATTTGGTGGCCCTGTCAGAATTTAGGACTCACTGTTGTGTTCACCTGCCAACTACAGCTGTTGTCACTGGTGTCCTGGCATCATACAAGTAAGGGTCCTATTACACAGGCAGACTACGGCACAATCATTTTAGTAAATGAGTGTCGATAATCAGGCAGTAAGGGCTGCATGGACATCGTCAGCGATGTCCATGCAGCCCTTGGCCGAACACCCGATACCTTACCTCTCCCTGCACCCAGTCTTCCCTCCTGTGCTTCGCAGCTTCCACGTCTTGGCGGCAGCAGCGTCTGAGCGGCCTGTCAGCTGACTGGCTGCTCAGCCGACCACAGGTTGGGATCGCCAGGAGGGGAGGGCAATTGTCAGATGTTGGCTGCACATCACTATTACACGAAGCGATGAGCAGTTGCCGCCAAACGATTTTAGGTCCAAGCGTTTCATCGGCTGATCGTTGGCTTTATTACACGGAGTGATAATAGGCCCGATTATCACTCTGTGTAATAGGGACCCAACTGAAGCAGTTGAAAAATTATAGTCTCTAATGTTATGTGACCTAGTAGTATTCCCTGTTTACCCTAATGTTGCTTTTTCACACGGTTAGAAAATTACATACCATTGCATAACCTGCTTCCCAGCAGGAATCTGATGCTGTCGAGGATGCAGGAAAGATGGGAACAGACTTGTTATTTTTACCCCTAGTTTGTGTGTACAAAAGTAGCTGTGTGGCAAGTGCACTATACGAAGCCTTCCTCTTTGATGTAGGTAAAGGATAGAGATGAGTGAACCGGGTTAGAGTCCATCCGAACCCGAACGTTCAGTATTTGATTAGCTGGGGCTGCTGAACTTTGATAAAGCTCTAAGGTTGTCTGGAAAACATGGATACAGCCAATGACTATATCCATGTTTTCCACATAGCCTTATGGCTTTATCCAACTTCAGCAGCCACCGCTAATCAAATGCCGAAAATTCGGGTTCAGATAGACTCTAGCATGCTCGAGGTTTGCTCATCTCTAGTAAATGATATGAGCTACGCACAGTGTAACCTTGGTGGCGCTCTACTTGAAGCAAACATTCCAAAATTCTTTAGACATGACTGCAGAAAATGTATCTAAAAGGAAAGTGTGAATTCTGATCCTGTGGATAGCAAACATTGTAAAATACATCTTTCTGTATCAGATATGAGTTCACTAAGGCCAGTCCACTTTTTTTGTAATGCAAACATAACTGGATTGTGTTGGTTAAAGAGGTTATCCCACAATTAAATCTTATAACCTATCCAGAGGATGAGTGATGGGTATCCGATTAGTGGCGGTCTGACTGAAGTATTTATGATGGCTTCCTTTATTAAATAGCATCGGGCATACTTGATTTTGTTATTGAGTATCACTCACTCGTAATTATTTGAAAATAAAACTTTAAATGACTTCTAACAATTGTAGAATTGTATTTTTTTTTTTATTAAATATGCAAAAAGGTTTAAAGTGAATATACCAACAGGTACATTTGCTTTAAGCGTTGCACATGAATAGAATGGCGCCAGTGCCGCGGTCCTTTTGTTTTTGTTTTGAACCGCAGCCGCATATCTGAGGTTTGCACTGATCCATGGCTTGGGGGGTGACACAATGTGACACAGCAGCTGTAGCAGTGATGTACTGAACATGTCCTGCACCCGGGGGCCACAGGGAGGAAGGGGGGGGGCCCATAGTAAACCTCTGCGGTGAGTAGTTTTGGGGGGGGGGGGAAATCAGTCAGTGGGTAGTGAGAGGTTAACCCCCGGCTGTGCCGAGCTCTGGTGTGAGGCATCCCTCTGTATCACTGAGCGTTATTAACCAGGTTACCTGGCAGACACATGGACTGCGTCTGCCGGACCTACTATAACTTTCATATATCTAACAGTGGCAGCAGTTTAAAGAGAATCTGCCAGCTGCAATTCACATTCTAAACATAAAAATGGAGGAGTAGAAGACTGCTTTGTTTCACCTGAGCTTGCTTGCCAAGGCCTTGGTGTATACAGCCCCTTTGTCACCCACCTACAGGCTGCTTGAGAGGCTGCTCATTTTGGGTTGGCTTTATAAGGGTTAACATCCTACTGATTCTGACTAAAAAGGGCTATGGCAATCCAGCATGGTGCCAGTCAAGTGGAGCTTCTGGCGTAAGTATAAAAAAAAACAAAAAACAGCTGGCTCCAAAAACAAGGGTCTGTGGCTGCCCAGCATCACATCTGGCATAAGATGTACATGTGTACAGGGAGAGTACCAGGATGGTGTCCTCCTCCTTAAACCTCTCTGCTAGCGGGCCTGTGCCCTCTGCTTACTAAGGTAAGTAAGGCTGTTACGCTACTCTTTTCCCATTGGAAGCTATCATAGTAACTTCTGGGTCATTCTGCTACTTTATCCATTGCTTGCTTCAGTTGTACACACACATACGTAGCCATGTTTAACATGATCCATGAATCAATTGTGCCAGGTTATACTGCTTTTTTCCATGCATGCTGCTGTTCTATATGTATAGTCACCATATATACACCCTAATGGACGTACCTATGCATAAATTATATGCTAATTATCTTTTAACATTTGGAAAGGCAGTGAATTTTCCCCAAGTTGTGTTTCATTAAAGGTCCAAGAACTTTGTCTTGTCTTCTATCACCATTTAATAGGAGAGAAGTTGCCTATCTTCTCTGTAGTTGGGTACAGAATTGAATATTTCTACCTTTTGGTCTGATAATTTGGTTTGAAGTTTTGCACAGAGAACCATTATCACTGGAAGCACTGTATAAACATATAGGTTCTTCTACATGACTGGGACTAAAGATGAACCTGGAAGTCTCTGCGTTTGCTTACTGGTGGCTGAAGTTGTTGGATGCAGCCCTAGGACTACCTGGAAAACATGGACACAGCTTATGTTACCTGAACCAAAACTTATCGGGGGGGGGGCATACTCGGGCAAGTGCTGGGGCCCACGGCCGCTCAAGGGGCCCCCCGACACTTGCCCGAGCAGTGAGCCAGACGCCCATCACATCACCGACCCCCCGGGGGGGCGGGTGCTGCCGACCCCAAGTCCGGGGGAGGGCTGGGGAAGGACCTGCCGTGTTTGCTGCACTGGGGAAGGCCCTGTAGTGACATCATAATGGGGCGGGTTGAGAACGGGAGAGGATGCAGGTGGATGAAGGACCTGTGATCATTGTCATGTGACATGAGGGGGCAGGGCTCACTTATACTTCCCTTCTGTATGCTGTGAGTTTTAGTCCTCCTCTTATATCTCCTCCTGTAATGGTCTCTGATCTCCCATAACAACAGGCTGGATATGTTGGGAGTTGTAGTCCTCCTCTTATATCTCCTCCTGTAATGGTCTCTGATCTCCCATAACAGGCTGGATATGTTGGGAGTTGTAGTCCTCCTCTTATATCTCCTCTGATCTCCCATAACAGGCTGTCCATGCTGGGAGTTGTAGTCCTCCTCATATCTCCTCCTGTGATGTCCTCTGATCTCCGATAATAACAGACTGGACATGCTGGGAGTTGTAGTCCTCCTCTTATAGCTCCTCCTGTAATGTCCTCTGATCTGCCATAATAACAGGCTCGGCATGCTGGGAGTTGTAGTCCTGTTATATCTCCTCCTGTAATGTCCTCTGATCTCCCATAATAACAGGCTGGACATGCTGGGAGTTGTAGTCCTCCTCATATCTCCTCCTGTGATGTCCTCTGATCTCCGATAATAACAGGCTGGACATGCTGGGAGTTGTAGTCCTCCTCTTATAGCTCCTCCTGTAATGTCCTCTGATCTGCCATAATAACAGGCTGGACATGCTGGGAGTTGTAGTCCTCCTCATATCTCCTCCTGTGATGTCCTCTGATCTCCGATAATAACAGGCTGGACATGCTGGGAGTTGTAGTCCTATTAGATCTCCTGTAATGTCCTCTGATCTACCATAACAGGCTGAACACGCTGGGAGTTGTAGTTCCCCCCGGTATACCTCATGTAATGCCTCCTGATTGTAACTCCATTCTGGCCTCCTCTATGGTGAACAGACTAGAATACAGACTCCAGGGGGAGGACCTCATTCTAGAAACTCCATTCTAGTCTCAACCCTGCGTGGATGCGATCTCACCAACAGGCGCAGAGCGATGACGTCATCACGCCTGCTAGTGGATCCACAAGGCGCACACAAGGGAGAAGACAGGAGGAAGAAGAGGCCATCAGATACAATATAAGTTATACATGTTACATATCGTTTTAATCGTAACGACTTGAGGAACGTGCATAACAAGTCAGTTTTACCCCAGGGCGAATGGCGTAAAAACACATTTCCCCCAAATAAACAAAATGCGTTTTTTTTTTTCAATTTCACCACACTTTGAATTTTTTTCTGGTTTCGCAGTATACTATATGCAAAAATTCAGCCTGTTATTGCAAAGTGCAATTAGTGACGCAAAAAATAAGGGCTCATGCGGGTTTCTAGGTGGAAAAATGCAAGTGCTATGGCCTTTTAAACACAAGGAGGAAAAAATGAGAAAGCAAAAATCGAAATTGGCTCTGTCCTTAAGGGGTTAAACATTACAGATTGATTTGTAATAAAATGAAAAATGCAATAAAGCCAATGTAAAAAAAACTAAATTTACAATTTTAATTTTCACTTAAAAATAAAAAAATTCTGTACACATATTATGTCTGAGCTTACATATACACAAATACTGGGATACAGTTAAAAAACTAAGTCCTGCTGGTGAAGGTTCTTTCACCCCCTGGACACAGTAAAAGTGTTCATAGAGGCCACAAAATACTCATAGGAACACAGAATTGGTGGATTTTAAAAAAAAGTACACTCACAAAAAGGTATGAGCAAATAGGGGCTAAAAGAACTGGGCCCATCAGTTACTTTGGGGATGGATAATTCCTTTGCAAAATAAAATTTTGTTCAATTTGTCTTCTTTCTTACAGTGAACCCAGTAATCTAGAACGCCCATGCAAAGATAAAAATACTTTAAACATAATCTTTCTGTATTCATCCAGCAGCGGCACTTGACATTCAGTCCCACAGTTTGATGAGGCCATCCCATCCACAGGTGATAACTTTGGATGTTTCATGAGGGTGCCATACTGCACCTATACATACTTTATCATGGGCCTTTAATCTGCTGTATAGTTTAGTAGTCTTCCAGTCCCAGATGTTCAGCTTTCCATCAGCATCACCAGACACCACATAGCTGGATAAAAAGAAAATAGAATAAATTCTTGTTTCTATACTGGTAGGATCTAAAAGTAACAAATATCATTTTATATTACTGATAATAAAAAGTTTCTTCTGTTACGGAAGATTTTCTCGAATAGAAACATCACTAGAGATGAGCGAACCTGGAGCATGCTCGAGTCCATCCGAACCCGAACTTTCGGCATTTGATTAGCGGTGGCTGCTGAAGTTGGATAAAGCACTAAGGCTATGTGGAAAACATGGATATAGTCATTGGCTGTATACATCTTTTCCAGACAACCTTAGAGCTTTATCCAACTTCAGCAGCCCCAGCTAATCAAATGCCGAACGTTCGGGTTCGGATCGACCCGAACCCAGTTCGCTCATCTCTAAACATCACCCATACAAAAATTCCTATTTATCTTACAAAATTTGTAAAAAATAAATAAAAATAAAAATTAACATTTTTTGAAGCATTTAGGCCATACATCTTTGACTTGATTTCTCTCGACTGATATCTTTTGCTCAAGACAGAGAGATATAAATATCTCTCTATCTAGAGCAAGAGATCTTGGTCAAGAGAAATCAAATCAAAGATGTATGGCCTAAATGCTTCAAAAAATCTTCTCAATTTTTTTTTTTTTTTTACAAATTTTGCAAGATAAATTGTTTATGGGTAAGGTGGAAGATTTATCAAACATGGTGTAAAGTGAAATTGGCTCAGTTGCCCCTAGCAACCAATCAGATTCCACCTTTCATTCCTCATCAGGTGGAATCTGATGGTCAGATCGGAGTCACTTTACACCATGTTTGATAACTCTCCCCCATTGTTTCTATTAGAGAATATATATATATATATATATATATATATATATATATATATATATATATATATATATATATATATATATATATTATAAAAATGAAAGTCAGTCTGTCTGTCCTTTATAGACTTCCAAACGCCTGAATCGTTTGACCCCAAATTTGGCCCACAGATACATTGGGTGCCCAGGAAGGTTAGAGCGAAGGTCCCGTCCCCGCCAGATGTACAGGAGAGGGGGAGGGAGGGGGGAAGAGCACCCCATAAAAATGAATGGGAGAATCTCCACACTGCACACGCAGGCGATATAATTAGTGCTGCAGCTCTTCAGCAGAAACGGCAGTTGGAGGCCTTAGCAACCAATAGGATTACGCCTTTCATTTTCACAGGGAGCTGGAATCAAATTGTTTGCTGGGGCCAGCTGCCTCACAACAGATCCACAGAAATAAATACATTAAGGGTACAAACACACTAGGCGCATCCGCAGTGATTTTCTCGCTGCGAATTCGCAGCAAGACCTATTGCGGATCCCTGCCCTGTACACTCTATGGGCAGACAAACTCGCAGCAGTATGGACATCCGGCTGCGAGTTTGTCAGCAGCCCGCCGCCAGACCGTATACATCACCTGCTCCCCGCTCCGGCTTGCTTCAGGGCTCCAGTGTCTTCACGTCCCGCTCAGCCAATCAGTGCGGGTACATTTTTTTTAATATAATATATATATATGTATACGTACACATTTATCTTACAAAATTTGTATACAAACACAAAGAATCTATGCTTTGCCTAGGATCTGCTCACACTTTATTCCTTTTATGCCTACCTCATATCTGGAGAAAAGTCAACCTGACAAGCATAACCCGCCACCATATGTCCTTTGAAAATTTTCTTTTTATTTAATCGGAATCTGTTTTGTGCCCCGAAAATGAGAATCTGGTTATCCATAGACTGACAAGCCAACCATTTACCTGTGAATCAATATGAAGAAAGTAAATTCACATACACAAAATATCACTTTATGGCAATGGGCATAAATAGACCCCATCTGAACAGTGAAAGGTTTACATTAAATTCAGTCGGGTCAGTTTAGATACTTATTTGAGTTTGCAGACATGCCTTGGCATAGTAGCTAGAGAGGTAGATGACCTTATCTTACATCTGAAGACCTTACTTATAGGGGAATGTGTCCCCTATATTTTTTTAAACACCTAAATCTACTAATTGAGATGCTGATTAGGTGATCACTGGATGGTAAAAGCAGTGCTAGTAGTAACCAAGAAAATAACTAAAGGCCATGCCAAAACAGCCTAACCCCTTGCCTCTGCAGCCTATTTTGGCCGTAATGTAAGAGCAACCAGAGAACAGGCAGGCACTCTAAATGATATCTAAAGTAATAGGAGTGCATTCATGTCTCAAAAGCATGGAGTAGCGGTCCCAGAACCTAGCCCTGTCCCCGTCCTGCTAACTTCATCAGGGTTTTTTATTTGTATCATATTATTGTAGTGGGAATTTTTAAGCGATTATAATACAATTTTTTTCTGAAATGTGACAAAAAATCTGCACGTTAATTGTTTTTTTTTTAATTTCCTCTTTTGGTTTACGCAGTTTCACTATGCTTTGTAAACCCAGATCATACAATTACACATGCTACGATATATGTTTATTTTTGTGTTTGTTTGTTTTTAAAAAAAAGGAGGGACTTTTTCAAAAAGTGTAAAAAAAAAGGTTTTAAATAATATATATCCTCAGGGCACTTTTACCTGCAATGATTAGACTGCATATACTGGTCAATGCTTTGCCATTGCATAGAACTGATTAGCATTATCAGCGATCTTCCCATAGAGTCTGCCTGTTCTAAGGAAAAGTGTATAATTGTTTACAGTACAGTAGCACTGAAATTTAACCATTTTGAAGCTCATGGCATCATAAAAATGATGCTGAAGAGTTCAGATAGTCCATTAAATAGCATAGAGTCCATGCACGGACCGAATACAAAGAATGTGAGAATCAGGCCTCACACTTCATTTTTTTCAAGCGCTCTTACTTTGCAGCATTTTTTTCCACACCTGCCAAAAACTTTTGCACGGTACTTTTGCACCCTATTTAAACTGGGGGATAATATTTTATGGCAGCCAGTTAAGGGGGTTATCCGGGATACTACTTCTCTCTTGCAAAAACAGCTCCACCCCTGTCCCCAGGTTGGATGTGGTATAGCAATTCAGCTTCATTAACATCAATGGAACGGAGCTGCAAAACCCACACAAAGTACAAAGGTGCTGTTCCAGGAAGAAAACCGCCACGTTTTTCTTAGCCTGGATAACATCTTTTTCTCCTCCAATCTATTTTTATTTGTAAAGTAAGCATAGACAAATATGGATGTAGATCAAGGATTTCAGCAAAGAGAATCATCTTTTGACCATATTTCCCAAAAGCACCGAATGCAGTACAAGTTATATACCAACCCTGTAATCTTAGTAAAAGAATCATATGCATTTTACTCAAATCCTTTATGTACTAATGAAGGGGAAAATCCTTTTTGCTTTATTAGCAATTTTACTTACCATTAGGTGATAAGGTAACAGCAGGCATTGAGTGCATACTTGGTTCTGCTATGTACTTAAAATCTACAGGGATGTCCCTAAGAGGAACAAAACAATTGGTTATTTACACAACAACTATAGCTCTACCCACATATGTGTCAGAGCTTCTGTTACAGGGTCCACAATAACCCCAAAACATGCAGCAATATTTTGTCTAATATGTTCCCTGACATTATTTTTGACACCCAACGGACCCCATGGGCATAGGTCTTCTTTAATGAAAATATACTCCTATGACTGAATTATTGTAGTAAATAAATTGCAGTTGTTAAAACTGGCTCAAGCTGTTTAGCATTAATTACAGATGCAAATATATACAGAAGAGCAATGCAAAAAACATGAACAAAAGTTTGGGAAACTCGGAATCAATACCATCTGGAACACAGAAGCATATGTTCAGATGGGAAAGAGGTTGATGAAGAGGTTTGCTTGTCCCCACAAAATCTCTATGCCTGCTATAGCAGCAATGTCATGCGTGTACAGTCCAATAATTGCAGACTGGACCATAACTGGAAACCTTGGACTTACCACTCCCAGACTCTCAAGCTCTTATCGTCAGAGGTGCTTACAAAACGCCTGTTCTCATCAACAAAGGTTATTGTGTTCACTGCTCCCAGATGTCGGTCGTACTCTTGGACAATCTCCCCACTTCGAATATCCCACTGAAAGGTTGAAAGACAATATAATTAATTATATATATTTTGGACTGTCCAAGCTTAAGAGAAAAAAAAAAAAATAAAGATTTGTTTTTAAATAGCAGAAAACTGGTGTAAAAAACTGGTTGCAAACTTTTGCTTCACCCATGTTTCTGCAAAGCACTTTTGAGCAATCGCTTCCTTGTGCATAACTGTGTGATTTTTTCTGTCAAAGGTGACAGAAATGTCCACATTTGGATTTTGCGGTAGATTTGTGGTGCAATAGATCTAGTCTAACAGTATGGATGCATCACCAGCCTCTATAACACACCACCATTTGGGCCCAGATGGTGTTCAAAAACAGCACTGCTGGATTTCTCTCGAAACTGGATTTACATAGTAAATAGAACAGGGAACATTGTAGGCCCGACTACCACTTTATGCAATCCCTCTTGCTCAGGTTGTTAAAACTGTTATCCAGCGCTACAAAAACATGGCCCACTTTCCCCCTACTGTTGTCTCCAATTTGGGTGGGGTTTTGAAACTCAGTTCCATTGAAGTAAATGGAGCTTGATTGCAAACTGCACCTGAACTGGAGACAACAGTAGGGGGAAAAGTGGCCATGTTTTTGTAGCGCTGGATAACCCCTTTAATAGAGATGTTTTTCCCCTAACAGGCAGTGGAAAGAAGATTATTGGTAAGGGAGACACCCAGTGGTCAGGACTTTAAAGCAGTTTTTCTAGTGTTAGGATGCGTTTACACTGAGGAATTGAAAAGGGAAGTTTTCTGCTTGAAAATGCTTGCCTATTTATCTCTGGCAGAATAGGAGCAGAATTCAAGCGGAATTCAAGCCCCATTGACTTCTATAGGATTCCTCTAGCGGAATCCGTCGAAAGAATTGACATGTCAATTCTTTTGGCAGCATGCGGATCCGTGATTGAATTTTCCTGACAGAAATTCCATTGTGTGAACAAAAGCCCAACAAAGTGGAAAGCCCATTTAACACAATAGAAATTTTTTTTTTATGGGTGGCATTTCAATTAACCCCTTAGCGACCCATGACGTATCTGATACGTCATGGTGCCGCTCGGGGTGTTCAGAGCGGGGTCCCGCCGGGACCGCGCTCTGAACGGCGCTGATCCCGGCTGACAAGTGCAGCCGGGCAGTGCCTCTATTAGCCGGCGCGGGTCCCGTTGCCGCGCCGGCTAATTAAGCCTCTAAGTGCAGCTGTCAAACCTGACAGCTGCACTTAGAGGCACTGCGCCGCACGTCCCTGGTGTCTAGTGGGACGGATCTCCCCCCCGCGATGCGATCGCGGGGGGGGGGGGGGAGATCCGTTCTTCTGCCCGTGCCGGGCCTCAGCGTCGGAGTGACGCTGATCCCGACTCGGCAATAGATTGCTATGGCCTGCAGCAGGCCATAGTAATCTATGACCGATCTAATCGATCTTTGCTGTGTATATACACAGCATTGATCTCTATGAGAGATCAGTGCTGTCTATATACAAGTCCCCCAGGGGGGCTTCTAGTTACAGTAAAAAAAAAAAGTAAAAAAGTGTTTTTATTAATAAAAAATCCCCTCCCCTAAGTCCAAATCACCCCCCTTTTCCCATTTTATAAATATAAATTAATAAATAAACATATTTAGTATCGTCGCGCGCTTAATCGCCCGAACTATTAATCACATTCCTGATCTCGCACGGTAAATGGCGTCAGCGCAAAAAAATTCCAAAGTGCAAAATTGCGCATTTTTGGTCGCATCAAATCCAGAAAAAATGTAATAAAAAAACGATCAAAAAGTCGTATATGCGCAATCAAGGTACCGATAGAAAGAACACATCATGGCGCAAAAACTGACACCTCACACAGCCCCATAGACCAAAGGATAAAAGCGCTATAAGCCTGGGAATGGAGCGATTTTAAGGAACGTATATTTGTTAACAATGGTTTGAATTTTTTACAGGCCATCAGATAATATAAGTTATACATGTTATATATCATAGTAATCGTAACGACTTGAGGAACATGCATAACAAGTCAGTTTTACCATAGGACGGACGGCGTAAATGCAAAACTCCCCGAAATCAAAACAAATTCGTTTTTTTTTTCAATTTGACAGCGCAAATGATTTTTCCCCGGTTTCGCAGCATATGTTATGGAAAAATAATGCCGGTCATTGCAAAGTACAATTGGTTTCGCAAAAAATAAGCGCTCATATACGTCTCTAGGTGAAAAAATGCAAGCGCTATGGACTTTTAAACTTAAAATGGAATATGCAAAAGCGCAAAAACGAAAATAGGCTTTGACCTTAAGGGGTTAAATTAATGAAAACACTACAAAGAATAATGTGTATTTGGTGCAAACTTTAAGGCCAACAAAGAAAAGGTCCTGACTAGAGAGGAGCGAGAATCAACATTTGACTACCCTAGAGAATCCTGGAAAACATGGATACAGCCATGGGCGGGCACACAGCCACAGTAAAGGCAGAAACAGAACTGTGTACACTAAAACAGATTTTTTTTCTTGTTACAGTTTTGATAACCCCTTACAAGTTTGAGGGACTATAGCCTATGTATACAGTGAAGACACTTGTGAGGACCAATACACGATTTAGTGATTGTAATTTGTTTGACATTTGAGGGTTAGTAAACAAAAACACAAAACTCACCTGAAAACTATGTAAAGCTCACTAGTAAAAGCTGAAAACTTTGTAAAACTCACCAGTAAAAGCTATGTAAATTACACTGCAACTCACCTGAACTATTTTCTTGTCAGACATCCCAGCCACAAACAGATTCTGTTTATCTTCATCTGGATTGAATTTTACACAATATGGCACCTTTCTGTTTGTAAACCTGGATATGCACTGACCTAATTTGTAAAAAAAAAAAAAAAAAAAAAAAAAAAAAAGTCATGAATTAACATTGTACATTCAGGACTTGCACGTCACCTGCATGTTGTGTTATAAAATAGGTTGTGCACATCTGCAGATACAATTTATTTTCAGCAACTACCCACACTTTCTCAATCCCCTGCAGATGCTGTTTCGACACTCCCAGCCCCGCTTCTTCCTGCCTCCAATGTTTCCTTTTCTGCAGGAACTGCCTGCTCAGCCAACCGCTAGATGAAATAGGTCACAACTGCAGTCAGATTGGCTGAATGAGCAGTCCTGCAGGAATAAAACATCATAAAAAGCAGGAAGCATAGAGCATCAGGGACTGAGAGCCATCAGAATAGCACCTATGGATGCTTGGGGTAGGAGAGTATGGTTTATTGACCACACAAAACACATTCTGATTATGTCTCACATCTCTCAAGCTGACCACTTGAACAGCTACCCCGGCTTCATACAGAAAATCTAAATCATTTAAAAACTAAACAAAAATATTATCACAATATTGAATAAGAGTGCTTCTCCCAATAGCGGCCTCTGATTAAAGAATTGGGATTAAGGGACTGCCATACCACACTCCAAATCACAACCCAAATGATATTGAAGGCATGTTGATATTCCATACATGTAAAGGTGAAAACTCCCAGTAGGTCCTCAGAGGTTTTTTTTTATTATTTTTTTATATATAGGAGGTGCATCACATCTGAATCATATAATTAATCATAAACTAGGGAAATACAAAATGTCCTATACCTGAGTAACAGAAAGCAGACTTTTACCTGTTTCGGAGTCCCATAACTTGAGATAGCGGTCATAGGCCGCACTTAGGAACTGGGTTCCAGCATTGTTGAAACAAATGTCACGAACAGCTTTACTATGGCCTACAAAGCAATAACAAAAACATTATTTATATAGTTCCAAAGAAGTAGAAGAGTGATCTGTGGATTATAATTTATTCATAAAATATCATAGACTATTATAACATAAAATAGACTTTTGTAGTAATCAGCTAGTGGTCTCTCCATTAAACACTACACTGTTAAAACACGATATAAAAAAAATAAAAGGAAAACCCCTATATGTACCAATAATTTGCAAGTGCATGTGTGTGGAGGAAGGGGACTGAAGGGGGGGGGGGGGCTGCCCGGACGATCTTAAGATCCTCAGGGTGGCATATTGAAGAGAGAAGTGGTCTGCTGCCGCTGCACCGGTTACATGAGGTGACGGCCAGCAGACAGTCGTTATCGTTTTTAGAATTCTAGAGCAGTGCTTCTCAATTCCAGTCCTCAGGCCTCACCAACAGGTCATGTTTTGAGGATTTCCATAGTATTTCACAGGTGATATCACTATACGCAATTTATCAGGTATTATAACAGGTGTTCTTTATATCGGATAGCCTCCAAACATGGCCTGTTGCTGAGGCCTCAGGACTGGAATTGAGAAGCACTGTTAGGCTGGGTTCACACACATTATATTTCAGGCAGAATTGAAAACACAGAAAGGCTCTGTTCACACAACGTTGAAATTGAGTGGATGGCCGCCATTTAATGGCAAAGATTTGCTGCTATTTTAAAACAACGGCCGTTATATTGAAATAATGGCAGTTATTTACTGTTATATGGCGGCCATCCACTCAATTTTACCATTGTGTGAACAAATCCTTTCTGTGTTTTTAATCCACTCCTGGTTGAGGTTGCAAAATACTGACTATAAGGCTGGGTTCACACACAGTATATTTCAGAGTATTCTGAAAGACAACATCAGCCGACATTGTGCATCTTTCAGCATGAGCTATTACCCAAAACGATTATTGTCCGGAACAGCCGGTAATCAGCCAAGTCTGCCCGGTAATTGTTTAGTGTAAAAGGATCCTTAGGCTTTAACCCCTAGATGACCCTAAACGTACCGGTACACCACGGCCGCCTATCACTCCCCACGGCCACCCAAGATTACTCTTGGGGTTTTTTGGGCTTCTGTCAAACATTTTATGGTGGATTGAAAGGCGCCGTTACAAAGTACACTTGTTTCTAAAAGAAAAAAACCAAGCCCTTACAAGGCCCCATAGATAGAAAAATGAAAGCACTATAGCTCTCTGAAGGCAAGGAGGAAAAAACGAAAGTGCAAAAAAGAAAATTGGCGCGGCCATTTTGGGCATAAAAAATAAAAAAAAAAGACCATCAGAGCATTGGTCCGGAATGCCAGGGTATTTAAAAGGAATGTGTCATCAGAAGCTACGTAAGTTTTCATGTTAAACATACTTTAAAATTTAAGGATTATTTTATAAAATGGAAAAAAATTGTAAATATTTTTTTAAACTGAAAACTAGCAATTTTTTCTGGCAAGGACATCAAAGCAAATAATCACACCTCAGCTTACATATTTTCAAAGCTGAAAGCTAACCTGTGATTGGTTGCTGAAAATCTGGGACTGCTTTTTTTTTTCTAAGAGGACATCTTAGGTAAGTTTAAAGGTATATTAACTAAACCCATACTGTACCTATGAATGTTCGTAAACATCTTCGTTCATTGTACACTTCCCAAAGCTGTAGAAAGAATCGATTTTACATAAATTAAACTTTTACAAAGAAATGAAGTACAAGTAAAGCAGATTGGTATCCATCTATATATATGAAAATGAATACAGTACTACCATAACAAAGACATGCTACGTATCATATACGAAGATTGATTTATTTGCCGTTAATGTGAACACTGCTTGCAAAGTATTTACCAAAGTAATGACAAAGAAAACGTCACAGGCAACAGCCTAGGTATAAACCCTGAAATACATAGGACCTGACAGGACCTCTGTCACCCCGGCACAGATGTGCAGCCGATAGCAAAATGATGGATGGAGATATAGATATATAACCTGTGTTGTTTATTATGATGTCATCACGTTGACCTGCCCACGTGATTTGGCAGTTTTATTCCTGTGTATTTAAATGTGCTTGTGACCACACTGTACTGTACTCTTTAACCCCTTAAAGACCGAGCTAATTGTCGTTTTTTGCATTTTTGTTTTTTGTATATAAGGCCATAGCACTTGCATTTTTACACCTACGGACCCACATGAGCCCTTATTTTTTGTGTCAATAATAGTACTTTGCAATGACAGGCTGAATTTTTGCATAAAATATGCTGCGGAACCAGGAAAAAAAATTATATGCGCAGTGAAATTGAAGAAAAACGCATTTTCCCAGGCTTATAGCGCTTTTATTTTTTGGTCTATGGGGATGTGAGGTGTAATTTTTTGCGCCATGATGTATACTTTCTGTTGGTACCTTGATTGCGCATATGCGACTTTTTGATCGCTTTTTATTACAATTTTTCTAATACCCGCGGTCCCTGGCTGCACATAGCAACTGGGGACCGCGGGCTGCAGAGAGGGCTCACGCCGGGAGCCCTCTGAGCCCCCTTAACGGCTGCATGACGGGTATACCAGTCATGCGTCTTTAAGGGGTTGAAGTCATACGGTCACCCCCTTTCTGTATGAGGACTTCACTACACAGCTGTAAAGCCTAAATTCCGCAGTTTTTATACCTTACTTTATAGCAGATTTCTTGGTGTTTGGTCCAGCGAAAAAATGCTTTTTATCATCAGTGGGCGTCACTTAGTCCTGCCACATTGGTGCCGTGGGCCCAATGTGGACCAAACAGCAAGAAATCTATTATAAAGATAGGTATGAAAACTGCAGAATTTAGGCTTAACAGCTGTGTAGAAACGTCCTTATACAAAAAGGGGGTGACCAGATCACTTTAAGTATGGGTTTGGCCAAAACACATCTTGATGCTGTGAATCCCGCTGCGAGTTCGTCTGCCCATAAGTGTACAGAGCAGTGATCCGCAGCGAGAAATCCGCTGCAGATATAGGTGTGAACGCACTCTTAGGCAACCAGCATAAAGGAAGTCTATCTGCAGGTTAGGGAATCCTGATAGACCCTTACAGGAGACATTATGCAGAAGCACATAGTGGCTCTACTGAGATGTTTTTCTGAAATCACCAATTTTATTAAAGGGGCTATCCAGGGCTACAAAATCATGGCAGCATCAAGCTCCATTCGCTTCAATAGAACTGAGTTACAGAACCCCACCCAAACTGGAGACTGTTCTCTCTGGAAGAAAGTGGCCGTGTTGTTGTAGCGCTGGATCACCCCTTTAATATGATGAGGCCATTTCTTACACTTTACAGCTCGTTACACAGATACAGTCACCTGATAACTTTTCCAGCAACACTCCTAATGACGGCTCCGAGTATTGATTAGGGATGTCATAAGAGGACGGGTGAGCAGCCGCTTTGGTGCACCAAGGTGTTAAGTTCTAACTCTGATGCACCAAATATAAGATGTGGATTATATAAAAACTGTGCAATTAAATGCCATATTAAAAGCATTATGTGCATCTGACTAATGTCCCTTATAAGAATGGCCCAACCTGCTGATAGATTCCCTTTAGACAGCATTGCATATACACAATGGTGGATGTTTTTAGGACCCAAAAAATATTACCAACCTTAATCTTGCAATCCATGGAACAAGACAAAAGTAAATGGCCGGAGAGAGGAAATAATCTTACAGCACTAACACCCTGAAAGAAGGAGGGAAAGATAGATTACATTAACACATGAAATAGTTGTATAATGACGTCTAATACTTAGACTAATACTAAATGCATACACAAAGAAAAAAAGACATGTTAACAAGGGTGCGTTCACACATACCGCATTTGCTGCGGATTTCACGCTGCGAGTTTTGCGGTGAAATCCGCTGGTATGCTTGGTACAATTATTGCCCTGAATTCTCGCAGAGGATTTTTAGGGCCATAGACTGTAATTAAACTAAGCATAGTAGCGTGAACTCCAGCGTAAAATCCACTGCAAATGCGGTATGTGTGATCGTGTGGTGTAACAAATTGATTCGGTTTCTGGAGCTGTGCAAAAAGTGATACTTAGGTAGCCAAGTCCCCTAAAGCCAGACCCCGCTGCTCGCTCCTACGTGGAGATGTTCGAGCTTGGCCAATCACTGGCAGTAGTGTGCTGTCTCAACCAGTAATTGGCTGAGCAAGCAGGTCCTGTCGAGACATCTGATTTTGAAAGCAGGGATAAACAATGGAAAGCTGGGTACTCCAACCTCAGCAACATAAAATTGTTAAACCAGAATACCCCATTAAGATATAAGTTTATATATAAGTTTGATAGAAGGGTAAAAAAAAATCCACTGTGTACCCCTTTAATTTGTAGTAATAACATTACCTTTGTATGCCCGGACCAAACGTGAATTTGTTTCTTGGGAAGATAACATTTCTCAGGCAGTTCAGTAGAACGCAGGTTAACATCAACATCTTGAGGAATATGTAAATATGATCTGCCTTGGTAGTCGTACATTTCCTTAACTGAAAAAAAAAATTAAAACATTTAAAAATATAAACATATGACTTGAACACACACTGTAAAGATTTTCCTACAAGAGTCAATGAAGGGAGAGCAAAAGGAAAAAGAAGTTACCTTGATGGCCATCTTAGGATCAGAGTTGCTACATTTAGGTTTGTGTTCTATCAAACTCAAATCCATATCCCTGGCAGCACCCTGAGAATGAATAGAGCGCTGGTGTGCACATGCTCTTTTCTTGGGTTACCATTATCAAGATCAAGATGGCACCAGCGGTTGGACTCCATTCAATCTGATAGTTATCCCCTATACGGTGGCTAGGTGATAATTTAGCAAGCTGGGGAAAAAAATCTTATTTTACAGCCTGCTGTGGTGATACCAAAAGTTTTATCCAAGCTGCATGAGGACCTCAGTGAGGCCTCGGTTTAGTTCCCCGCAGGGATGACACGCATCATGTCACTGGCCTCAATAGTCTCATACTGCCAAGTCGTGTTCGGGTTTGGCAATGTTTTTCAAACCCAAATACTCTGCATTTGACTTCCGGCATCTGGAGAGGTTGGATTGCCTTTAGTAAGGCCTAGAAAACAAACTGTATCCATAGGTTTAAAGCGGCACTATCAGCAGGTTCTGCCCAGGGAACCTGCTGATATGCCCTAGAAGCTGCTTACCTTAGCAGGAGATTGCCGTTCATAACATAGTCCTCCTCCCCCGCATTCCTTCGAAATACCATAATTTCTCCTCTGCAAATAAGGTGCTTAGGAGCATTTGGGGCGTTTCCCCCCTGCTCTGAGCACCACTGTGTGCCGCCTAGCCAGACCCCTAATGTGCCGCCCACTATGCATATTCATATATGCATAGTGGAATCGTGACAGCGCACGTGCCGGGAAGATGTCCTGTTAGAGACGGGCATTTTCCTGTGCTTGCGCAAACCAGGCCGGCTGTCTTGACGCTGGAAAAAGAATCTTTCTCTGCGGCCAAGCTGTTTATCATCGCCGAGGTCACTGACATCAGTAAGTATACGTTTATGTTCGTCTTGTCAGTGTGTCCCTGTTGAGAGATTGTTTATGCTGTGGATGATGGGAGTGTGGATGCTTGCAGTGGATAATGGCAGTGTGGATGATGGCACTGTCATCCACGCCATACATCCACACTCCCATCATCCACTTCATATATGCACACTCCCATCATCCACAGCATAAACAATCTCTCAACAGGGACACACTGACAAGAGGAACATAAATGTATGCTTACTGAAGTCAGTGACCGCGGCGATGACAACAGCTTGGCCGCAGAGAAGGAGGATTTTTCCAGCGTCAGACAGCTGGCCGGGCTCGCACATGCACAGGGAGATGCCCGTCCCCGACGGGACATGTTCCCGGCACTTGCGCTGTCGCAAGTCCACTATGCATATATAAATATGCATAGTGGGCGGTACAGGGGAGCTTGGCGGCACACAGTGGTGCTAGGAGCAGGAGGGAGACGCCCCAAATGCTCCTAAGCACTTTATTTGCATAGGGGAAGTTAGGGTATTTCGGAGGAATGAGGGGGAGGACGACGACGTTATGAAAGGCAATCTGCTGCTAAGGTAAGCAGCTTCTAGGGCATATCAGCAGTTTCTCTGGGCAGTGCCGCTTAAAGGCTGTATCCTTGTTTTCCTGGAAGCCTTGGGGCGGCATCCAACTTTTCCAGACACCAGGAGTCAAATGCTAAGTGTTCGGATTCTGAGAAAGCTACCGAACCTAAACAGTTTGGCAAGTTCACTCAACGCTAGTGCTGAGGCCAATTACTGGCTGCAGGGAGCCCGAGCATTATCATTAGTGTAGTAGGAAAGGCAGCAGGGAGAACCAGAGCAGGATCTCAGCAAGGTGACTATGGTATCTTACTATAAAATTATATTTTATGAACTATACACACTCTTCAGACAAAACGACAAATAAGTGATAATTTGTTAAATGAATACCATGCAAGATAGTCTTCTCATCTGCAGGCTTATCATCCTCCTGTTTGCCTCTCTTCTGCCTTTTTGCTGTTATCTCATCAAGCTCCTTCTGCTCTTCCTAAAATTCAATAAGGTGGCATATAAATAAAAAAAAAAAAAAATCACCTTTATAGTTGTGAAATATGACTTAATTAATATTTACCTCAGATGGTTTGGCCACATCTTTTTCATCAATGTATTTTGCCCAAGGACCCAGGAAGCCATCAATGTCCGATGCATCACTTCCTTTCAACTTTTTACGCTTTTCAGTTTTTTTCTGACCTGTTTCAAATACTGTTAAACCTAAAAGGAGCAACATAATACTGTAAGCTAGGCAGGAATCAGGCTTAGAACCAATACTGGTACAGACAAGTGTAATACTGGAGGATCTTATATTCCGCAGACAGGAGGGCCCAACAGTGTCAGACCACCCTGCTTCCCTAACCATTCAGCGCTGTGCCCGACTGCGGAGTGAACTGTGCAGTGACTGAAAGCTGTATAGTCCTCTCCCTTCTCTGGCCATACACCGATCAGTGAAATCAGTGCCGGGCAGGAAAGTAATATTGAGGGTAATGTGCATGTTTCCACATGTAGAAGCCCTATCTTAGTACTTAAAGGGGTAGTGCGGCGCTCAGAAATTATTCACAGACTAACACACATTACAAAGTTATACAACTTTGTAATGTATGTTATGTCTGTGAATCGCCCCGTTCCCCGTGTCCCCCCACCCCCACCCGTGTACCCGGAAGTGTGGTGCATTATACATTACCTGATCCGTGTCGAGGGCCGTCCGCCATCTTGTGCCAAACGTCATCTTCGGACGGACGGCCGAGTCGCTGCCGCCCGTCCCCCCTCCGCCGCGTCACAACTGTGCTCAGCCGCGATTGGCTGAGCACAGTTATGCTCAGCCAATCGCAGCTGAGCATCGGATGACGCTGCAGAGGGCGGCCCGAAGAAGACGTCACTCACTGAAGTTCGGAGACGGGTGTCGACAGGTGACTATAGCGCACCACACTTCCGGGTACACGGGTGGTGGGACGCGGGGAAGGGGGCCCATTCACAGACATAACATACATTACAAAGTTGTATAACTTTGTAATGTGTGTTAGTCTGTGAATAATTTTTTACCGCCGCACTACCCCTTTAAAAGGGGAGCTCAAGGACCTGCAGGACCTCCAGTGATGTCACAGTCATGTGATTAGTTACATGATTGTGAGAACAATTTCACTGCATTGGCACCTTCACTGCCTTAGATCTAAACCAGGGCTGCGTCTTACAGTCAGGTGGGAAAAAATATGGTTAATAAAACACATGTTAAAATGTGGAGATTTTACTATTTAGTGCAAAATCCTTAAAAAAAAATAATTAAATAAAAATATGTTGATAATTGTGGAATTGTGTAAGTAATAGTCAAACACTACCACAGACCTTACCTTGATTCTTTTCCGCATCATCAACTGAACCAATATATTTTGTGGATGTTTCCTGGATATCTAGTGATGGATCTAAAGCATAACCTGGAAAAGTAACCATACTGGTTTAGTTATATGTAACTATCCAGCAAATAGGAACTGTATTACTATAATGGACATTACTTAGAAGCTGTTACATGTATACATGTATACATGTATCTTCTAAAAGTAGACACGTTGCACATTATACCCTCAAGCACCTGCATGCAATTTGGTGTTGAGGCGTAATTTTTCATAAAAAATAATAAAAAAAAAATTAGCCAAAAGTGCGTCCCAAGCAGAAGGTTATTTGCGTCACAATTTTTGCATATTGTGCAACATGTTCGGTTTGTACATATCACTTAGACCTATGTTTACACATGAATATCCTCATAAAACCACCGGAAAGAAAAAAAAAGCTTGTTTCAAACTTAAAAGCTTTAAAAAAAAAAAAAAAAACTATAAAAATACTGAGATAAAAAAAGTAGGGAAAGTGAACCCTAAACCCTATAAAATGTTCTGAAAGCAGATATCCTGATGATTGCAAGTGTCTTGATGGGCTAGAGACAACAATGTCCACCTTCACATAACTTTGTTACAGACAGGAATTATATTTTTTTTATTACATTAAAAAAAATTGTTTGTTCCTAAAACTAATTTTCTAGTAGAGGTTTACACACAATGTTGGTGGCAGCAGAGTTTTATTCCCCTTTCACCCGTCTATATATATTCTGTCATTTGCAGGCCCAAAAATATGGATAGAATAAGGACCCATATCCATGGCCCCATACACATACCTGAAGTTATTACGGGTCTGTGCATAGTACTGTCCATAGCTGCGAATACACATCTGCGGAAAGTAAGAGCGCTCCTTAAAGGGGTAGTCCACCCAAAAATTTTTTCTTTCAAATCAACTGGTGCCATAAAGTGCCAGAGATTTGTAATTCACTTCTATTAAAAAATCTTAAGTCTTCCAGTACTTATCAGCTGCTGTGTGTCCAGCAGGAAGTGGTGTTTTCTTTCCTGTCTGACCCAGTGCTCTCTGTTGCCTCCTCTGTCCATGTCAGGAACTGTCCAAAGCAGGAGCAAATCCCCATAGAAAACCTCTCCTGCTCTCCAGACTGGAAATAATACAACTTCCTGTTGGGCATACAGCAGCTGATAAGTACTGGAAGGCTTGAGATTTTTTAATAGAAGTAAATTACAAATCTCTGGCACTTCATGGTAGCAGTTGATTTGAAAGAAAAAATTTTTGGGTGGACTACCCCTTTAACCCCTTAAGGTCAAAGCCAATTTTCATTTTTGCACTTTCCACTTTATGTTTAAAAGGCCATAGCAGTTGCATTTTTTCACCTAGAGACCCATTTTTTGCGACACCAATTGTACTTTGCAATGACATACTTTATTTTCCCTTAAAATATGCTGCGAAACCAGAAAAAAATCATTTGCGCTGTCAAATTTAAAAAAAAAAAGGAATTTGTTTTGATTTCAGGGAATTTTGCATTTACGCCGTTCGCCCTCTGGTAAAACTGACTTGTTATGCATGTTCCTCACATCAGTACGATTACAATGATATGTATTATGTATAACTTATTTTATTTGATGGCTAGTAAAAAATTTAAACTATTGTTAACAGATATAAGTATGGGAATAGAGCGATTTTAAGGAACGTATAACACTTTTATCCTTTGGTCTATGGGGCTGTGTGAGGTGTCATTTTTCGCATCATGACTAGAGATGAGCGAACCTGGAGCATGCTCGAGTCAATCCGAACCCGAACTTTCGGCATTTGATTAGCGGTGGCTGCTGAACATGGATAAAGCCCTAAGGCTATGTGGAAATCATGGATATAGTCATTGGCTGTATCAATGTTTTCCAGACAACCTTAGAGCTTTATCCAAGTTCAGCAGCCACTGCTAATCAAATACCGAACGTTCGGGTCGATTCGAACCCGGTTCGCTCATCTCTAGCCATGACATGTACTTTCAATCGGTACCTTGACTGCGCATATACGACTTTTTGATCACTTATTAAATTTTTTTCTGGATTTGATGCGACCAAAAATACACAATTTTGCACTTTGGAATTTTTTTGCACTGACGCTGTTTACCGTGCAAGATCAGGAATGTGATAATTTAATAATTCGGGCGATTACGCACATGGCGATTAACAAACATGTTTATTTATTTATATTTATAAAATGGGAAAAGGGGGGTGATTTGGACTTTTAACCCCTTAACGACATCGGGTGTATATTTACGCCCTGATGCCGGTAAGGACGTTCAGAGTGGGGCCGCGCGGCGACCCTGCTCTGAACCGCGGCGGTCCCGGGTGCCGCATGTAGCCCGGGACCGTAGGTATTAGCGGGCACGGTCCGATCGCCGTGCCTGCTAATTCAGTAATCAGATGCAGCTGTCAAACATGACAGCTGCATCCGATTACCGGATTCAGCTGTTCCCTGGTGTCTAGTGGCGGAGATCGCTCCCCCGGGATGTTATCCCGGAGTAGCGATCTCCGTTTCTGAAGCCGGCCGGGGACCGCTCCAAGATGGCGCCGTCCCCGACTCGGCACTCGTTTACTTTCGGCTGCAGCAGCCGGAAGTGAACGAGTGCCTATCTCATGGATCTCTGCAGCATATCTATGCCGCAGAGATCTCTATGAGAGATCAAAGCACTTATACTAGAAGTCCCCCAGGGGGGCTTCTAGTAGAAGTGTTAAAGTAAAAAAAAAAAAACTGTTGTTAATAGTAAAAAGCCCCCTCCCCTAATAAAAGTCTGAATCACCCCCCTTTTCCCAGGTTATAAATAAAAGTAAATAAATAAACAAACGTGTGCTATCACTGCGTGCGTAATCGCCCGAACTATTAATCACATCCCTGATCTCGCACGGTAAATGGCGTCAGCGCAAAAAAATCCCAAAGTGCAAAATTGCGCATTTTTGGTCGCATCAAATCCAGAAAAATTGTAATAAAAAGCGATCAAAAAGTCATATGCGCAATCAAGGTACCGATAGAAAGAACACATCATGGCGCAAAAAACGACACCTCACACAGCCCCATAGACCAAAGGATAAAAGCGCTATAAGCCTGGGAATGGAGCGATTTTAAGTGACGTATATTTGTTGACAATGGTTTAAATTTTTTACAGGCCATCAGATACAATATAAGTTATACATGTTACATATCGTTTTAATCGTAACGACTTGAGGAACATATATAACAAGTCAGTTTTACCCCAGGGCGAATGGCGTAAAAACACATTTCCCCCAAATAAACAAAATGCTTTTTTTTTTTCAATTTCACCACACTTTGAATTTTTTTCTGGTTTCGCGGTGTACTTTATGCAAAAATTCAGCCTGTCATTGCAAAGTACAATTAGTGGCGCAAAAAATAAGGGCTCATGTGGGTTTCTAGGTGGAAAAATGCAAGTGCTATGGCCTTTTAAGCACAAGGAGGAAAAAACTAAAACGCAAAAATCGAAATTGGCTCTGTCCTTAAGGGGTTAATAGGGGAGGGGATTTTTTCATTAATAAAAAACCTTTTTTTTTTTTAACATTAACTATAAGTCCCCCTGGGGGACTTGTATATACACAGCACTGATCTCTAATAGGGATCAATGCTGGGTATATACACAAAGATCCATTCGATTGTTGATGGTTTGCTTTGGCCTGCTGCAGGCCACAGCAATCTACTGCCAAGCCGGGATCAGCGTCATTGCGATGCTGAGGCCCGGCACGGGCAGAAGAACGGAGCCGACCCACTAGACACCAGGGACTTGACAGCTGTATTGAAATGCTTAATTAGCCGGCGCGGCAACGGGACCCACGCCGGCTAATAGAGGCGCTCCCTGGCTGCAGATAGCAGCCGGGAGTGGCGCCGTTCAGAGCGGGGTCCCTCTCTGAACTCCCCCTGCGCCACCATGACGTACAAGGTACATCATGAGACGCTAAGGGGTTAAAGGAGAAGTCTGGCGAAAATTTTTATTACAGTATTATATTGCCCCTTAACCCCTTAAGGACAGAGCCTGAAATGGCCTTAATGACAGAGACAAATTTTATGAATATGACCAGTGTCACTTTAGTCATTAATAACTTCGGGATGCTTTTACCTATCCGGCTGATTCTGAGATTGTTTTCTCGTGACATATTGTACTTTACATTTCTGGTAAATTGGAGTCGATACTCATAACAAATCTTTATGAAAAAAACCCAAATAAGGTGAAAAAATGTGAAAAAATGCATTTTTCCAACTTTGAAACTTCTTTGCGTATACAGAAAGTGGTTATACCACATAAATTATATATTAAATAGCATTAGCAACATGTCTACTTTATGTTGGCGGCATTTATTAAACTATCTTTCATTTTTTTTAGACGATAGGAAGCTTAAAACATTAGCAGCAAATTTCCAAATTTTCAGTAAAATTTCAAAATCAGATATTTTTAGGGACCTGTTCAGGTTTAAAGTGTATTTGAGGGGCCTGTATGTTAGAAAGCCCCACAAAGCACCCCATTTCAGAAACTGCACCCCCCAAACTCTGCAAAAGCACATCCAGAAAGTGTTTAAACCCTTTAGGGGAGTCACAGAAATAAAAGCCAAGTGTGTAAGGAATTGAAAATTTTAATTTTCCGTGCAGAGATTTTATTGTAATCCAATATTTTTCATAATTATAAACCTATTACCAGAGAAATGCACCCCAATAATTATTGCCCCGTTTCTGCAGTTTATAGAAATACCCCATATGTGGCCCTATTGCGCTATTTGACGCAACCACAAGCCTCAGATATAAGGGAGCGCCTAGTGAATTTCAACGCCTCCGTTATATTTGGTCATTTTTGACTGTACCACTTCAGGTTGGCAGAGGCTCTGGGGTGTCAAAACCTAAAAAACACCCCTAAAGGGACACCATTTAGAAAACTACACCCCTCAAGGAATGTAACAAGGGGTGCGGTGAGCATCTGGACCCCACAGGTGCTTCACAGATTTTCCGAACAATAGCCTTCAATTTTTCATTTTCTTAAAGGGATAAGAGGCAAAAAAAGACAAAAAATGTGTAGCGCAGTTTCTCCCGAGTACAGAAATACCCCACATGTGGCGATAGAGTGCCAAGGGGGCGCAGGACGAGCCTCCAAAGGGAAGGAGCGCCAATTGGCTTTTGGAAGCTGAATTTCACTGAAAAGGATTTCAAGGGCCATGTCGCATTTACAGAGCCCTCGTGCTGCCAAAACACTGGAAACCCCCCACAAGTGATTCCATTCTGGAAACTACACCCCTCAAGGAATCTAACAAGGGGTGCAGTGAGCATATGGACCCCACTGGTGACGGGCACAAATGTGGAACAATGTGACGTGAAAGGGAAAAATTTCATTTTTTCACTTTCATGGCACAAATGTGCCCGTCATCAAGGGGTCCATATCCTCACTGCACCCCTTGTTAGATTCCTTGAGGGGTGCAGTTTCCAGAATGGGGTCACTGTGGGGGGTTTCCAGTGTTTTGGCAGCAGGAGGGCTCTGTAAATGTGACATGGCGTTCATCATCCATTCTAGCCAAATCCAACCTCCAAAATCCAAATGGCGCTCCTTCCCTTCGGAGGCTTGCCCTGCGCCCACATGGCGCTTTATGTCCACATGTGGGGTATTTACGGACTCGGGGGAAATTGCTCTACACATATTGTGTGTTTTTTTCTCTTTTAACCCCTTGTGAAAATGATAAATTCAAGGCTAAACCAACATTATAGTGTAAAAAATGTAATATTTCATTTTCACGCCACATTGTTCCACATTTGTGCCCGTCACCAGTGGGGTCAATATGCTCACTACACCCCTTGTTACATTCCCTGAGGGGTGTAGTTTCCATAATGGGGTCACTTGTGGGGGGTTTCAACTGTCTTGGCAACACAGGGGCCTTTTGAATGCAACATGGCCCCTCGAAATCCATTCCATCCAAATCCAGCCTTCAAAAACCAAATGGCGCTTCTTCCCTTCGGAGGCTTACCCTGCACCCGCATGGCGCTTTATGTCCACATGTGGGGTATTTCCAAACTCAGGGGAAATTGCTCTACACATTAAATGTTTTTTTTATCTTTTAACCCCTTGTGAAAATGAAAAAACATGACAAGATTAATGATTTAGAGTAAAAATTTTACAAAAATTACACTAAATGTTGGTCTAGCCTTGATTTTTTTCCATTTCCACAAGGGGTTAAAAAAGAAAATGAACACAAAACGTGTAGGGTAATTTCCCCTGAGTACGAAAATACCCCACATGTGGACATAATGTGCCATATGGGCACAGGGCAAGTCACCAAAGGGACAGAGCGCCATTTAGAGGCTGGAATGGAGGATGGAGGCCATGTCGCAATTACAAAGCTCCTGTGCTGCCCGGACAGTAGAAACCCCCGACAAGTGACCCCATTCTGGAAACTACACCCCATAAGGAATCCAACAAGGGGTGCAGTGAGCATATGGACCCCACTGGTGACGGGCACTTACGTAGAACATGTGCCGAGAAAATAAAAAATACAATTTTTTTCATTTTCACGTCCCAAATGTGGCCGTCACCAGGGGGCCATATCCCCGCTGCCCCCCTTCTTAGATTCCTTATGGGGTGTAGTTTCCAGAATGGGGTCACTTGTGGGGGGTTTCTACTGTCCTGGCCGCACAGAGGCTTTGTCATTGCATCATGGCATCCTCTAATGGGAATGGCGGCCATACCTACTTAGCTGGGGAAAAGGGACAATTCTAATTTATTTTGGGGGTATTAGGCCAATTATTAGTTTATAAGGTTGAAAATGACAGGTGTCCATCAAATTCAACCTGTGTTGATCCAGAGGAAGGCAAAAAAAAACCCTCGTAAGGCAGACGACAGTAGCCTCATCACAGGGGAAAAATTCCTTCCCGACTCCATAATGGCGATCAGAATAATCCCTGGATCAACGTGACTCCTGAAATAGGAATAAGGGACAGAATTTAGATAATGTAGAACCCCAATGACGTGTGGTGCGCCTTGGAGCGATCCAGTATGCAGAGGCCGGGGGGATCAGGACAGGCGTCACACTGGAAAATGTTGTCCTTCCTGATCCCCCTGTTACACCACACTCTGCACTTCTTCTGGGGTCTCCCTTTCTCCAGTGTGGGGGACGTCACCTGGAAAATGTTGTCCTGGTGCGATACGGGGTCCTTCATATCCAGAAGCGCTGGGTCCGCTCCATGGCTGCTAAATATTAGGGCTCTATTACTGCTTCTGATATGTTCGGATCGTGCCGCAAGCTACAGGGCAGCGAGAGACCAGAGGAGGGGGGTGCTGGTATAAACGTTATCCCCGTACAGGTGGTGACCTTTATCCAGCAGTGGGAAGATCAGTTCCCGGACGATCTTCCCACTAACTCCGAGGATGGGGGGGCATCTGGGGGCTGGATTCGGGTGTCCCTTCCTACATACACTCTAAGGGTACGTGCACACTGCGGAATCGCGACAGATAACCCTTCGTGCATTCCACAGCTGGCACCCACCGGCGGACTGATGCAGGCGCGCGTCTCCACACGTGTCATAGACTCCATTCTATGCACGGGCGGATTCCGCTCTCCGTCCAACGTGTTCATTCTTTGGATGGACGATGGAATCCGCCCGTGCATAGAATGGATTCTATGACACGGGTGGAGACACATGCCTGCATCAGTCCGCCGGCGGGTGCCAGCTGTGGAATGCACGAAGGGTTATCCTTCGCCATTCCGCAGTGTGCACGTACCCGAAATCTGTAAGTGTACCCTAAGGTACGCTCACAGAGTTTGTAGAATTTCACTCCATACCGTCATCTCTTATTGGGACGGTACTGGCGGAAAAGATGTGTCTGGGGGGCAGCGTACGCTACACTACCCCCAGACACGTCACTGGAGGATGAGGATGATGAGGATGAATGGAGGAACGAAGGACCCCCCATTCATCCTCACTGGCTGTTTCGGTGTCGGAGGTAATAATAACGTATCCCTCTGACGCCGAAAACACCCAGGGGGCCATCTTTATACGGGGATTAGTATATGGGGTATGTAGTGGTGTAGTGTCAAACTTTATTCAATGTAGTGTGGTGTAATGTAGTGTTTTTTACGTGTTTTTTTACAGTAAGTATAAAAAAAAAAACCTACGCCAACAAAGGAGTTGCTGATAAATGCCGCACTTATGTGCGGCACTTATAAGCAGACCGTGGCAGTAGAATATAGAAAAAAAACACCCTACGCCAAAAAGGAGGAGTTGCTGATTAGCAGCGCACTTTCGTGCGATGCTGATCAACACTCAGCGGCGATAGGGTGCGGAAAATAGAAAAAAAAAAAATTTGAAAAAAAAAAAAAAAAAATTCTGAACATCCCTGTAGCTGCTGATAAGTGTATTACACATATCAGCCGCTAGAGGGCAGCAGAGCGCAAAATACGGAAAGAGCCGACGCTGGAGCCGAAAATAGCCGAGAGAAGCCGAACGTGACGTCATGGAAGAAGCCGAAGACCCGAACGAAGACGAGGATGCCGCGAACCCGGAAGACGCCGATCAGGAGCCCGGGACAGGTGAGTAATGTACAAATACCTGCTCTGGACCCCTCGGCTGCCTAGCTGAGGGGTCCAGGGCAGGTATTTACTATATTGTGGGACTCTGATCGCCGTGCCACCGGCCCGATCGCCGTGAATGGCCGGCCGGTACCGGCCGGCCGTTCACGGCGATCGGGCCGGTGGCACGGCGATCACCATTACTTTTTACAGTAATGGCGGTCGGTGCCGTCCTCGGACAGCACCGACCGCCATTTTTTTCCGGGTCATCGGGTCGCCGATGACCCGGAAAGGTTCCGATCGCCGCTATTGGCTGATCTGAATTGATCAGCCTATAGCGGCGATCGTAAGCACGGGGGGTGTTAACCACCCCCCGTGCCGTGAAGCTAAGATGGCCTGCTATGATTTATAGCAGGCCATCTTCCCCGACCGCTGTGTGTGAACACGCAGCGATCGGGGAAACATCGGGCGTAAATTTACGCCCTGATGCGCCAAGTACCAGGGCGCGAGGGCGTAAGTTTACGCCCGATGTCGTTAAGGGGTTAAAAGTTATACAAATCACCAATATACACTTATGGGAAATGCACATAAAGTGCTTTCTTCCCTGCACTTACTACTGCATCAAGGCTTCACTTCCTGGAAAAAATGGTGATGTCACAACCCGACTACCAGAGCTGTGTGGGTTGTGGCTGCTGGAGAAGATGATGGCAGGGGGACACTGTGGGACACAGGGCACTGGAGAAACACCGAGCATCCCTCTGCCATCATCCTCTCCAGCAGCCATAGCCCGCACAGCTCTGGGAGTCGGGTTGTGACATCACTATGTTATCCAGGAAGTGAAGCTGCGATGCAGTCGTAAGTGCAGGGAAAAAAAGCACTTTATGTGCATTTTTCCGTAATAAGCGTTTATCGGTGATTTTTATAACTTTGGGAGGGCAATAAAATGCTTTAAAAAATTTTTTTGCCAGACTTCTCCTTTAAAATACAACCCTTTACATATCAGAGCAGTAGCACCCACCTCCTTCTCGATCAATGACATAGTTACTCCATGGGTTGGACAAAGAGTTTATGACACAGTCTCTGGAGCTAGGCCGTATCATACCTGTCAGGTGCCGAATGCTATCTGCAGGTGGCACCTGTTGGTAATGGCAGATCGGAGGTCAGTCCTATGCCAGTCATGTAACGGTTCAGATGGTGCGACCAAAGCAATCGTGCCACCTAACCAGTTTTGACAGCTGTTATTACTCATGCACCAGTCTGATCGGCACCCAAAGTGGAGGCACGTACACATCACGAAATATATAGCATCAGTTCTGTTATGCACTACATGGATTTAAAATGCTGAAAATAAGCATTTTATTAATTTTCTCTTACCATATGTTGCAAATGTTCTTCTCTGCTGTTCAAACATAAAGTCATTTATATGTGCTGGTTCGGCATATCCTGAAAGCATGTTCCTTGGAGCAGCCATCTGCTGAGTTTTAAATGGATTGTTGGGTCCAAGCTGCAATTACATAACACAATCATTGTCTCCACAAGAAAAAGTGTCAGCAAAAATTGTTACACTGCAAATACGCTGGAAAACGTTTGGTAGCTTCAACCTCTGTAGCTTTACAAAGGGCGGTATATTCACGGACATCCCTGGTAAATCAGGAAAATATACACCTAACAGACTAAGGAATGCAATAAAGGAAAAAGACGTTCCTAACAAAAGAGTTATAGAGGCTGACAAACTATAATGTTACCTCAGGTGCAAACAATGTGTCATATGTGGGATTGAATTGTACTTCTTTAACAGCGGGGTCAAGATGAATTCCGACGTCAACATTTTCCTGGAAAAGAAAGAAAATTGTGCTGTTGTATTGGAAACGTTAAAGGGGAACTTAGCTCCCTAGTGTGCACGGGGCTGCAAGGATGAAGGTATGTCTCTTACCCTCATCCTGGGTACTATCCCAGTGCTTTTTTAATGTATTGCTCTGTACAGTAAGGCCATTAGGAGCACTACCCCGCCCCAGCGCTCAGAGGCAATAGTGGTCCCCAGTGCTTAGTGGCCTTTCAAAATCACATTAGGAATGACCCTGAAGGTGAAGGTAAGAGAAGATACCTTCCTCCTCAGTACCCCTGCACATTAGGGGGTGATCAGCAGGTTAAATTTGACTAACCTGCTGGTAGCTCCTAATAGGTAAAAGAAACAGCTAGCAGATGAAAGATTTCCTGCACCAATATTTTAAAACTTCAACGCTTTATCCCATCACGATGGATATGGATATCCAGTAAAACACCTAAGTGTTTCGGGGTGATACCCCTTAGTCATAGCATAACATGGATATAGATACTACATGCTTATACACAACATGTCCACGCCTATGGTTCCCCTCTCCCCTACAGGTGGGTCAGGTGAAAGACACATTTCTCTTAAAAGGTAAATACATACAAACATACATACGGAAAAAAATTTACTCATGAAAAAAACAGTGCAAATAAAAAAATAGACAATGGATATTATGTGCCTAGAGTTTGGAAAGGGTCAAAGATAATGAGTAAAATGTATAATAGATTGTTTTTAGGGAAACTTATCCAATTCAAGGATGCAAAACGTTTACCTTGTTATCAGGGCCCGAAACAGGTCACCTCCACTTAGGGACTTATTAACCCTTTCAATGCCACACATTTTTAAACCAAAGATGTCTCCCTCATGATGGTCTACAAAGTGCTTGGAAAGCATGGATATAGATCTGTTGGACCTCATTGCAGCCGATACATCAGTGTGAGGGTCTGATATGCGAACCTTCAGCTTGCGTGCAGTGCATCTGACATATTACAACCTGCAGTGGGACCACTCTGATCCAGTAGCTTTGATGTGTAATCCTAGACTACCGCCATAATAATTGGACTGCAGGCTGGGTGTTTCTCCAGTATCATAGCATGTAAACCGGTTTGCCAAAACTCTTGTTGTAGAAAATAAAGAAGCGGAAATGGAGAAGCCTCCATTGTGGATGATAATGAGTAATGAATTAGAAGCAGATAATTACCCAAAACCACTTCTGTACAGTGTGTTATTAGAACAACGATTCAAAGAAATCACACTACTTAATTGTATTACACGAGAACATGTATTTATTGTATTAGCCAGCTGAGAAACAGCTTCTTGTTGTAGAGCTCAGCAGCTTCCACACAATATCAGCAGCACAGCCCCATCACAACTGTCTGGAAAAGAAAAGCTAAAGAGAGAAGTGTTGGAGACTACTACTACCTGTTACTAGTGGTGAGCGGACTTTCCAAACTGTTTGGGTTCGGCAACGTTCCCCAAACGACCAGCATTTGACTCCCAGGAGCTAGAGAAGTTAGATGCTGTCCTAGCAAGCCCTGGAAAAAATAAATACAGCCTATGTTTGCCAGGACTCCCTAGGGTGGCATCTAAGCTTTCCAGCTACCAGGAGTCAAAGGGGAAATACACCTTAGGGGCTCAATTCCATGTAGCAGTCTCTTCCTGTTAAAAAATGATACATCCTTTTAATAGCCCTGGGAAAAAAAGAACTTTCTATGATGGTTGGCCCTACTAATTAGAGCTTTAGGGTAGCTTCACACACCCCGGATCGCAGCAAATTTGATCTAAATAACTGAACACAGCATCAAATCTGCTGCGGATCCTGTACGTGTGAATGCACCCTAGAAATGTACCTGGATCCCATGGGAGTTATGTGTGTCTCATGCTGTGTTTGTAGCCAAGGAGACCTGAACTGCCGGATTAACAGAAGGAGGAAAGCTGATCCGGCAGCGGGCCATTGTGACAGGTACACTTACTCATATTTTAATGAATAGGGAAAACTAACGTTTTTTCTGGGAGTAAGTCCCTTACACATCTTATCTTGAAATAAAAACTATAACAAATGTGTGTCTCACCCTTCTAGTCACTAAGGCCAAGGTCAGGGGTTGTGCCCCTACACCTCTAGGCATAGGAACAATATATAGCATAAAAACAGAGATAACCAATCATCTAGGTCCTAGTGTTAAACAGCGTATCCAATAAGTCCAAAATAAAAATGTAATTAATAAAACTATTTATACATTACACAATAAAAGTTTGTATCGTCACATGGTCCTTGTGGTTAGATACGGTTATGTAACAAAATTAATCAGAGAGTATATTAAAATAAAAGTAAAATAAAATTGACCAACCCAATGTAACAGTTACTAATAGTCCATATATACCACTTGTGTGGATAAGAGCATTAAAGTGGCAAAGTGACTCTGTACCCAAAATCTGACCCCCCCCCCCCCAAACCACTTGTACCTTCAGATAGCTGCTTTTAATCCAAGATCTGTCCTGGGGTCCGTTTGGCAGGTTATGCAGATATTGTCCTAAAAAACAACTTTTAGGATATGTTCACACTGAGCAAATACGGCGGAATTCCGCAGTGGAATCCCGCCATACTCAGTGTCACGCTGTGAGTGAACGAGAGGGCGCACGCTTCTCCGCTGCCGCCACTCTCCGCTCAAGGAAGTGACATTTCACTTCTTTGAGCGGAGAGCGGCGACTGCAGAGGAGCATGCGCTCTCTCATAGACGATCTATGGGACACTGAGTCAGGCGGGATTCCACGGCAGAAAGTTCTGCCACGGAATTCCGCCTGTTTTACTCAGTGTGAACATACCCTTAATCCTGCAGCCCTGTGCCAAACTGGCGTGGCCTAGAGTATCTGTGCCCTAACCTTGCACCACCTCGTCCCTCCTCATCATTAGGAATGACAAAGAGGATTTTTCTATTCCTCTGCAGTAAAAACTGCACAGGTGCCTTAATGATCCAGCCCATGTGCATTGTTCTCACAGCTGATGAATAGGAGAATAGCTGCCTGGGACATTCCTAATGATGAAGAGGGCGGGGAGGAGGGATGGAGAGGTTGTGCCAGCCTAATGCATACACAATCTAGGCCATGCCAATTTGACACAGGGCTGCAAGTTTAAAAGTAGTTTTTTAGGACAATAACGGCATCACCTGCCGAATGGACCCCAGGACAGACCTTGGATTAAAAGCAGCTATCCGAAGGTACAAGTGGTTTGGGGGGGGGGGGGGGCAGAGTCGCTTTAATTCATCTGTACAAAATAATGTATCCAAGTATGCTCCAATGTTGCAACTCTTAGGTTTCAATGTAGGAGCGCTATAGCCAAAAAAATTCTAATTAACACAGTCTAGTGCACGTCACCTCTTACTACTTCCGATGGTTGGAGAGGAATTAAACCCGGGTTGCTGTGTGTGGCTCCAGTGACAGTGCTTTAGCACCAGTGGTAGTGTCAGAAGGTGTCTGTGTGGGACAACCGGCAGAAGCACAGACCCTTCCTCTAACACGCTCCATGCTGAATCAGGCAGCTGTGTTTAGCGTTCCAAGTGAATTCAAAGTTCCGGATGGTAGTTCCGTTGCCACATACGAAAATGTCTGTATGGAGGCCTGTTACAACTTGCTCAAGCATCTTACCCACACAGGAATCAGCAGATTTGTGCATGATAGTAGGTTTTCTGGTTCCTGCCATTTTCGAGAAATTAAATCTTATTAAAATATGTAAACTAGCTCCTTTTGAGCACTTGGGGTGTTCCTTGGACCATCCACCACCTCCAATGCTATCGCCTACTTATGCACATGCAGATAGGCTAGAATATGCATCAGTAGACATGAGCATCGGAGGCGGCGGGCCGAGGAACACCCCCAATGCTCCAAGGGAACTAATTTACATTTAAAAAAATAAGATTTAATTTCTCAAACATGGCAGAACTATGATAGTTTTCCATGAAAGGAGTAAGGTTTAGCGCCGTCCTCGATGTTCATAATGGCCCATTCAGCTTTAATAAGTGGGTCAAAATCCTCTGCAGAAAATAAGAGCCCTTCTGAAGAAATGGAATCGGAATCATTAAATTTCTCCAGACTCCTCAAATCCTCATAGCTGAGGAAAATTAGTCTTTAGACAGTGGCTCCCGGAGGAAGTTTTAAAGGGAAACTATCAGCAGCTTAGACGAATCTAACCTGCTGATATGTCTCTACTGCACAGGAGGAGGAAGGTATAGCTCTTATCTTCCTCCTCACTATTGTTCCGGTGCAGTAAGTTGTTTGTTCCACGGTCCAGCAAGATTATTAGGAGCACTGAGCTCCCCCATAGTGTTGATCCTCCCCCCAGCCAGCTCGCCCCTCTCTTATTATAATCTATGGAGCGGATGGGCGGGATTGGTGCTATGAGGGCAGACAGTGCTCCTAATGGTCTTACCAGATTGTGGAGCACACTACTAACTGCACCAGAACGGTGCAGAGGAGGAAGGTAAAATACCTTCCTCCTCAGCATCTCCTGTGCAGTAGGGGGCTATCAGCAGGTTAGATTCATCTAACCTGCTGATAGATCCTATTTAAAGTGACTCTGTACCCGCTTTGTGCCCCCCACAACTACTCATACCTTTCTGTAGCTGATAAGTTCTTGCTGGTGGTATGTTTATCATCGCTGGTGTTGCTTTCCAGTGCCTGAAAATCATACTTTACTGTAGCTAGAACCGTGTCTAAGAGGCTTGGCCTAGAGCTATCGTGCTATGGTGGTCTTCACTGTCTCCCCCGCCTCCCGCTGACTGTCCTCTGTCCGGCGCCCAGTCATCGCATTGATTGCGCATGCGCCGCCTCGTAACCCCCCAGCGCTGACGCAATGAAGTGTTTGGGTCACCGCCGCCTCTCTGGTGTGGCCGCTCAGCCCTGTGTTTCTGAAGTTCCTGGCTTTTCCCCGTCTCTCTTGCCTGTCCCCGCCCCCCCGCCGCATACAATGGTGCCACCCGCTGTCATCATCAGCTGGTCTTCTTCCTGGCCCATGCGCCATTGCGCTTACAACCCGCGACACTGACATTAGCAATGTCAAAACGCTATAGCCTGGAGATAAAAGCATTATATATATTATATGCAATACAAAGGTTAATAGGTTACTGTCAATGACACAAAATCAGCATGTAGCATGCCATACATTGACCAGTTTATTCGGCAGCTAAACATCACTTCTTTTTAGAGGTCAACAATGGTAACAGATGTCCCCCAAGAGTTGAAATCCATCAAATGTCAGGTTCACAATAGATGTGCTGCGAGGCAATGAATTATCAGCTTTCACAAAGTGAAAAGCTGTTAACTGCTGTGCGTAGGAGAGCGGCTTTTAACTTAGCAGCACGTTTCCAAGGTGACAAATTAAAATTCTAGAGTTCCATCAAAATGAACATTTTCTGTAACAACTCAGAAATCCGACGGCACCACAGGAGTTAACTCATGCCCTAGGGACAGGAAATGCACAAACATGAGAGGTTAAAAGCCCCTCCCCTTCCTGCTAGCACCAGTGCATTATAACAATTTCTGAGCACCACGTGAGTATTATATTCAACAATACAATATAGGGAGGGATGTTGGTGCCGTCGTGAAGGTTTCGGAGAAAACGTCTTACCGGTAAGACTAATACTATTTTCTCTCCTCACCTTCATGACGGCACCACAGGAGAAATACCAACAATTTCCCCTAGGGCGGGGCCACAGCCTGAAGACCTTTCTTACCAAACCAGGTCTTCACTGAGCTGAAACTGCCAACCACGATGCATGGCAATAGTAGTAGACCAGGTGATAGCTCTGCAATCTGATCTAAAGATGTGTAAGCCTTCTCCGCCCAAGAAGTGAACGCAGCCCTGAATGAAAGGCTTCCATACAGCATTCTGGATTCCACCAGCTACAAATTGCTGGAAATCTCTTCAGTATATTCTTCCTCTGGAATTAAATGAAGATCAATCCAGGTGTTACCAGATTCCAGGAACTATATTACAGTTTCCCTACGGTCCAGGAATAAAACTTCCATCCTTAATCATCTTTGGAGTTGATACAGAATGATCATAAGACCAAGAAAGATGACACTACCACGGAAACAAATCGGGATCGGTGTGACACTATTCTGTCCCTCTGGAAAAGACAGTAAGAGTCACGGATAATCGGTGTTCGGGTCTCCGATTCGTCTTATCTAAGATTATGGTCACAGGATGGCCGTCTTGTAGAACAGGAACTTGAGACTACTCCAAATAGGTTTTGAAGGAAGACTATTAAGGTCTTCAAGTACAATGTTAAAATCCCAAGGGAAATGTCGATTAAAGTTAGGATTTCTGTTTAAAAGCGTTCCTCATAAGTTCTAAACACATCTATGATTCATGATAAATATAATGATAAATAGCAGATATATGGATACAATGATTAATTGCAAATGATATATGATAAATAGCAGATGATGTATCATATAATGATTAATAGCAGATATATGATATAATGATAAATAACAGATGATTATATGATATAATGAGTAATAGCAGATGATATATGATAAATAGCAGATGATATATCATATAACTATAAATAGCGGATAAGGTTGCAACATGCACCCTAAGAATGGCCGACTTAAGACCTTCTGATATATCCTAGTAGAGAACGGCCTCATTTTCCTAGACTGTAGGAATCACAGCCTCAGAGAGGCCTCTGCTCCTAAACATAGACTTAGGATTCAGGTCGACATCTTGAGTCTTGACAGATCCGGACGGAACTGGTCCCTGAAGAAGTAGAAGGCGAAGGCTCAAATCCAAAAGTTGAAGAGCCCAGAGGCTCCAGAACCCGTCTCCGTACAAGGCCTGACTACACCTTCTGGCCGAAATGGTACCGGATAATGACAGTCATTTCCACTGATAGGAAAGAGCCAAAAGATAAAGGAATGTATACAAGACTGAAAACCAAGGCTGTTCAAGTACATCCACCGCCACTGGAACATCGCTTGGAAAGAACTTCTATACCTCCTTGTTCTGATAAATCTGTGAACAAATCAGAGGCAGACCCAATTGAGGGATAAAATCTGGACCTTCCTCCTTAAGACACCCTTCACTCATGAAAATGGATTGACTGCTAAGATAAACCATGTGAATCGTAAGATATGTGGCTGTTGGGGATAAATATGTCGCTCCCCTAGGTGAAGATCCAATCTGAATGGATTGAAGTGGATTCTGCTCTGCACTATCCTGGTGTCTCAGATGTGCCACAGCGGTACTGTTGTCCAATAAAATGTGACTTGTTAGATTCCAAATATTATTCGCCTGCTGTAAGGCACCAGACTGCCTGCAGCTCTTTAAGGCCTGAAGACCTTGCTGCTGTCCTTGGAGATAGCAGCAACTGGCCAACGTCTGTGACTAATCTTATCTTAGGAAGAGGGATACAAAGATAACCCCATCTTCAAGTAAGCCATGTAGGCCAGCATATAGAGACCACCAGACCTGTGGAAAAAAGGATACCTGTGCCTGATTCAGAATGACAAGTCTATTGGTTTATTACAGTAAGAATCTAGAATGAGTCTGATTCTAAGGTGTCACTGGAGAATAAGTAGTCATGGATTCCAAATGGACATGGTCCTCAAGTGTAACCAGGCCTCTTACATTGGGAAGAGTCTGGTCTCTCCCCTCAGATTGGGTATCTCTGGTGGAGAAGAGGACATTATTACCTAGGAATCCGGAGGATTCCCAAATATATTTTGGGTGTCTGGGTTGAGATCCGATTACTGATTGTTTATCGGCCACCCCCAGGAATAAAGATCATCACTGGCTGTCGTTATTTTCTGAACAGCTTCTATGTGGAATCTGTCAAAGAAAGAAAACTCAACCAGACAGGCGGAAATATTTATCCCAAACCGATGAAGGTAGGGAATCAACTTCCCCATAAACTACAGAAGATGCAAAAGGGCTGATGATTCCCGAACGAGAGAGTACTGCATTGATAATGCTGGACACAACTGCCCATGCAAACTACTACTAAAGACAAGAGTTGAAACATAGTAGAAGCATCTCTTAAGTCGATTAACGCCCTTATAGCATCCTATAGATTAAGTTGAGTAGTAGACTACATGGATTCCATCTTGAATCCTCTGTATCAGATAAATTTTGATTTTATACTAAGCCTGTATGTTCCGTTCAGTTACTAAATAAGGAATAGCTGAAAAGTGCCCCTTCTCTAACTCTGGCACTGGGACAGAGGTCACAACACTGGGCTTTATCAGCTTCTAGACACTGTAGAAGAGTCCTGATTAAAGGAGCTAAGAAGGTAGGTGGATTAGGAAACATTTGGGGGGAGAAGATGACTATATTGAAGTCCTGGAGAATAACGTCCAGGATCCAGCTGACTTGGGTGACACAAATCCAAGCCTCCTGAACTCCAGAATCTCCCCCCACATCCAGGATAGTGACCTGGTGTAGTCCTGGGAGGCCTTGGGAGAGGTCCATAGACCTCCCTCCTATGTTCCTGAATTCTATGGTGCTACATTGAAACCATACTTCTTAACTACTGAAGGTCTATTAGAACAGAAGAATTTCCCAGATACTATTAAGGGCAGACTGAAGACCTTGCATAGAATGGGATTTCAGATTTATTTTTATTTTTTTGTGTGTGTGTGTGACTAATGGCAGAAAAGGTAGAACCCAATTCCTGGCAACCATATGGACCATCACTGCTGAGGAATCAGCCAAGAAGGCTAAGGAATCGCCACAAAAGAAAAGACATCAATAATGTGCTCCCGAGGGAACACATCCATCTATCCATCTATCTTGATGGTCGTCTCTGATTGATTCCCATATGTACTGCACAAGAACACATGTAGCAGCAACATCTCTCACAAGAGAAAAGTAACAGTCTATAAGACTACAAATCCTCCTGGCCTCAGTTGAAGAGCCTACAAATGGCAAGGTGATTGCTAGTAACTAACCACCTGGGTGTCCAAATCCCATTCTTCCCAGGTTTTGTCAAACATCAGTGATGAGGCCTGAAAGGTCTGCTGAATAGGAACTAGCTTCCACATGCTAACCCCAGCAAACAACTCATCTCCAATAGATCACCCCTCTTGTGTATCCTCCATGCCCAGTGGAAGTCTGACAGAGAGAAGGTAAGATCAAATGGCAAAATATATTCCCTAGACTCTGTGTATCAATCTGATAGAGCAGAGAAGCCTAGAGATAAATTACTGGATTCAAATAATTGAATCAGATAAAGTACAAGACTCAAACCTAGAAGCAAAAGGACAGGCCCTGTGACTCCTAGATTTTAACAGGTACCTCTGGTACGCTGAAAGCTGCTAAAGCCATAAGAAGGTATAGCAATAGGTGTAGCAGCTGCCATATCAACCTTCATTATGTGACCGAACAGATAGGAAGGAAGATGAGGAGAGAAAAACAGCGCAGAGGATGAGCGCAGAGGATGACAGTTACATTAAGTTATGCAAGTGTTTAACAGGTGAAATGCAACATCTGATTGGCCAGATCTTCCATCCATTTAAAGAGAACCAATCAGATTAAGATTTAATAAGATTTAATTTTTAATAACTTTGTAAATATAATTAATCAATTTTTTTGCCAGGTTTTTAATATATTTGCATTTCCGTTCACTGTCGCACGCCGGCTGTTTTCAAAAGAGTCGACGCGCGACAGGAAACTCCCGGCATGCCGAGCGGCGGGAAGGGCTCCCATGAGCCTGTGCCCGCCGCTCTGTAAATACACAGTGATCCCGCGCTATACAGTGCGAGATCACTGTGTATAAATGTCCTAACTGACAGTTTAGTTTATCTCTGAAGATACAGACTGCCTTTGCAGTCCTTATCTTATATTTTACCTAATCCATCCTAGCGGCGCAGTAAGGCCGAGCGCGGCCATCTTGATTATGTCCCTTGCGTTCCAATGGTGCGTTCCACCGTCGGACCGCAAGTGACGTCATCAAGATGGCGCCCGGCTTTACTGCACCGCTACAGAGGACTGGGTAAAGTATAAGATACAGACTGCAAAAGCAGTCTGTATCTTTAGGAATAGACTTTATGAAGATACAGACTGCCTTTGCAGTCTGTATCTTATACTTTACCCAGTCCTCTGTAGCGGTGCTGTAAAGCCGGGCGCCATCTTGATGACGTCACTTGCGGTCCGACGGTGGAACGCACCATTGGAACGCAAGGGACATAATCAAGATGGCCGCGCCCGGCCTTAGTGCGCCACTAGGATGGATTCGGTAAATTAGAAAGATACAGACTGCAAAGGCAGTCTGTATCTTCAGAGATAGACTTAGGGAGAGAGGAACTTTTACAACAGGGACAGTTAAATTTAGGTGATTGGTCCTCTTTAAACATCCTCTATAATGATGACATTAAAAACAGGATGTTTTATGTTCTTGTTAATAAGGGAGAGAGGCCTGCATAGTAACAGGTAAATCTCCTAAGAGGAGAAGCTCCTTCTCGCAAAATAAAGCTAGGAACAAAACCTTATCCATACATACATATATAAGTATATATATCACAGTCCTAAGCACCAAGGTGAATACAGCACACTGGTGCCCACACAGAGTAATTATATATCACCCTGAAAGGTATAGAGAAGAGAGAGAGATAGAAAACTGGGACAGTCAGAACTATACAAGCTGACCCCTAGCACTCTCCCCCAAGTGTAGCAGACTTTAGTTGGCACAATTACCACCGGCAGCAGCAGAGGAGGCTAGTCTGCAGCAGGATTCCTCATAGGTGATGCAGTGGATCAGACCTCAGAAGACTGATGACACACAACTCTGCAGATTTTCCAAACTTGCCGCCCGTCGTCCTCGGAAGACCAGGAGTTCTGTCTCTTTCGGCACATGGCGTCAGCGTGCTCCCCCCACTGAAGGCACTGCTGAAAGACTAGGCCTTAGGCCTGACCTCCGCCGAACGCCCGTACATTGCGGCCGGAAGTAGGCTGCAAACGCCGACCACTAGGCCACAGCGCCTGCCACAGCACGACCAGTTCCAGGACGCGCGTATACAAAGGAGAGGTCCGGAGGTTGCAGCAACGGAAACTCTCTGCGCGCCCCCGCCACGTCAGGGATGGCGCAAGGAGAACCAGCGGGCCATCCCTTACCCCAGATCCGAAGATCAGCCAGCCGCCTTCATGGGAAGGAAGGAGGTTAAACCCCGACCGATCCCTGCTGGTAAGGGGAAATAAATCTTCAAACGGGGATCTTCACCATGGATCCCCCACCTCTCGTGCCTGCCCTACAGGGACAGGAAAAGCACTGGTGCTAGCAGGAAGGGGAGGGGCTTTTAACCTCTCGTGTTTGTGCTTTTCCTGTCCCTAGGGCATGAGTTAACTCCTGTGGTGCCGTCGTGAAGGTGAGGAGAGAAAAAAGCAACCCACACTATCCAACCTTTTACTAGCAGCAAACTAGGCCTGAAGAGGGATTAAAAGGGTTGTCTGGCATTCTGTATTTATTACTATATTGCTGCTGGTGCATATAAAATAATAAACATTCTATGCCTACCTGTCCGCGCTCCCCTGGTGTCCCCCGCTGACTGCAGAGCCTCCACTATCAAGACAAACTTGTCTCAGTAGTGACAGCCTGCTAAGCCACTCTATGAGGCCCCATTCACACGTCCGTGTCAGTTTTTACTGTCAGGAAAACCTGATCAGGAGGGCTCAAATGTCATCAGGAAAGTATCAGGATTTCCTGACAGTAATCCTTTTATACCTTCAGGAAACAGTCAGGAAAAACCTTCAGGATTTCCTGATGAGAAGATGATGAGATGACACGATCAGAGATGTAATTCTGCAAACTGGATGGTCACAGCTTGCAGAAGTACAACTCCCATCATCCCCGGCTGACAGGTCATGATGGAAGTTGTACTTCTGCAGTCTGTGGTCACCCAGGTTGCAGGACATGATGGGAATTGTACTTCTGCAGCCTGTGGCCATCCAGGTTACATAGTTACATAGTTACATAGTTAATACGGTTGAAAAAAGACACATGTCCATCAAGTTCAACCAAGGAGGGGATGGATACAGGGAAGGGGGAGGGGTGATATGTTCTATACATATGCATCTATATTATTTTGGTCTAAGAACTTGTCTAGCCCTGTTTTGAAGCCCTCTACTGTTTTTGCTGTGACCAGATCCTGTGGTAGACTGTTCCACAGATTCACAGTTCTCATGGTAAAGAAGGCTTGTCGCCTCCGGAGATTGAACCTTTTTTTCTCCAGGCGGAGGCAGTGCCCTCTTGTCCTTTGAGGGGGTTTTACCTGGAACATCTTTTCCCCATATCTCTTGTAGGGGCCATTTATATATTTAAATAAGTTAATCATATCTCCCCTTAAACGTCTCTTCTCCAGACTAAACAAATGTAATTCTTTTAATCTCTCCTCATAACTAAGATGCTCCATTCCCCTTATTAGTTTAGTTGCCCGTCTTTGTACCCTCTCCAGCTCTAGAACATCCTTTTTATGAATCGGGTTCCAAAACTGGACGGCATACTCCAGATGGGGCCGCACCAAAGCTTTATAAAGCGGTAATATTATATCCCTGTCCCGTGAGTCCATGCCTGTTTTAATGCATGACAATATCCTACTGGCCTTAGAAGCAGCTGACTGACATTGTGTGCTGTTCTGTAGTCTATTATCTACAAGTACACCCAGATCCTTCTCCATCAGTGACTCTCCCAGAGTAACTCCCCCCAGGACATATGATGCATGCGGGTTATTAGTACCCAGGTGCATAACTTTACATTTATCCACATTGAACCTCATTTGCCAAGTGGACGCCCAAACACTCAGAGTGTCTAAGTCATCCTGTAACATCTGCACATCCTCCATAGACTGTACTGTACTACAAAGCTTGGTGTCATCTGCAAAGATAGAAACATTGCTGTTAATTCCATTCTCAATATCATTAATAAACAAGTTAAACAGAAGAGGGCCCAGTACTGACCCTTGGGGTACACCACTTATTACCGGGGACCATTCGGAGTAGGAATCATTGACCACCACTCTCTGGGTACGATTATTAAGCCAGTTTTCAATCCAGTTACACATTAAATTTTCCAAACCAATAGACTTTAACTTACCCATCAGACGTCCATGAGGAACTGTGTCAAACGCTTTTGCAAAATCCAGGTACACTATATCCACAGCCGCGCCGCCATCCAGGCTTCTACTTACCTCTTCATAGAAACATATTAGGTTGGTTTGACAGCTTCTGTCCTTAGTAAAACCATGCTGGTTATCACTTATAATACTATTAGCCACTACATACTCCTGGATGTAGTCCCTTATAAGCCCCTCAAATAGTTTCCCCACAATGGACGTTAAGCTTACGGGTCTATAGTTACCTGGGGAAGTTCGAGAGCCCTTTTTGAAGATCGGCATTACATTTGCCTTACGCCAGTCCCTCGGCACAATACCAGTAAGCAAAGAATCACGGAATATTTCATACAAGGGTAGTGAAATTACAGAACTGAGTTCCCTAAGAACTCTGGGGTGCAATCCATCAGGCCCTGGAGCTTTGGTTACATTGAGTTTGTTTAATTTATCTTGGACCATATCTATAGTAAACCAGTTCAGTACATTACATGTGTTAGCAGCACTGGCCCCACCCACCTCAGTACTGGCCCCACCCACCACAGCTCCATCCTCTTTTGTATATACAGAACTGAAGAACCCATTAAGTAACTCAGCTTTCTCCTGATCCCCAGTTATTAATTCCCCGTCGCCATTATTTAGGGGTCCTACATGCTCTGACCTTGGTTTTTTTGCATTAATATATTTGAAGAATTTTTTGGGGTTTCTTTTGCTTTCTATAGCTACCTGCCTTTCATTGTGAATTTTTGCTGCTTTTATTACATTTTTACAGGTTTTGTTGACTTCTTTGTAATGTTTAAATGCTACAGCTGACCCCTCTGATTTATATTTTTTGAATGCCCCTTTTTTCTCATTTATAGCCCTATGAGGTTGCAGAAGTACAACTCCCATCATGACCTGTCAGCATGGGCATGGTGGGAGTTTTACTTCTGCAACCTGGATGGCCGCGGCGCGGGGGGGGGCATGTGGTCCGGTGCGGTACCTGCAGAAGAGGCGGCGGACAAAGAGGCAGCAGGAGGCCGGGGCAGACCGGGGGCAGTGGCGGAAGGTGGTTCGGGTGAGTGAACTCCGGACGCTTTCCTGATGTGCATCAGGAAAGCGTCCGGGGCCCGGGCGCTCCCATAGACTTCTATGGGGGCGTCCGGGCCGGATTTCCGGACGATAATAGGACCGGTTCTAAAAAATCCGGTCCTATTTTCCATAACGGACACCCTTCCGGAAAATTCCGGAAGGGTGTCCATGTCCAATGAAAGTCTATGCATCCGGAAATCGGTGCGGATTTCCTGATAGGAAATCCGGGTTGTTTTTCCGGACGTGTGAAGGGGGCCTAAGACGAGACAGCTTTGCGGCCAGTGATTGGCTGAGCGTGCCGTCACTCCTGAGATGAGTTGCGGCTGAGCACAGTTATGACACGGCGGAGGGGGGACGGCGGCAGGGATTCGGCCGTGCGTCCGAAGATGACGTTTGGCACAAATGGCGGACTGCCCTCGACACGGATCAGGTAATGTATAATGCACCACACACTTCCGGGTACACGGGCGGGGGTGGTGGGACACAGGAAGGGGGCGATTCACAGACATAACATACATTACAAAGTTGTATAACTTTGTAATGTGTGTTATAATGTGAATAATTTTTTAGCACCGCACTACCCCTTTAAAGCCAAAGCCAGGAATGGATTTGAAAAGAGGAGAAATCTCAGGCTTTCCTTTATGACCTGATCTCTGTTTATAGTCTGTTTCAGGCTTTGGCTTCGAATCTTTGGCAGATAATCTGTCAGATAATCTTTCTGTGTAAATGGACCCTAAGTTTAGCCGATTGCAAAGTTGCTACAGATCTACAGTGCAGAGGGCATTTGCGGGCTCATTTTTGCACACTTACGTATATGTGACTTTTTGATAAGTTATTCCATTTTTTCTGGTATTTAATGTGATCATTAAACATGCTATTTTGGACTTTGGTATTCTTTCAGCAGGATCAGGAATGTGATAACTTAAGTGATGATTTCAAATATGTAAAAAAAAACAACATTTTTTTATTACATTTCAAATAGAAAAAAGGGGGTGATTAAAATTTTCACCATAAGAAAGATTTATTTATACTTTGGGGCTGGGTTCACACTACGTATATTTCAGTCAGTATTGTGGTCCTCATATTGCAACCAAAACCAGGAGTGGATTAAAAACACAGAAAGGATCTGTCCACACAATGTTGAAATTGAGTGGATAACTGTCATTATTTCAATACAACAGCCGTTGTTTTAAGATAACAGCAAATATTTGCCATTATATGGCGGCCATCCACTCAATTTCAACATTGTGTGAACAGAGCCTTTCTGTGTTTTCAATCCACTCCTGGTTTTTGTTGCAATAGGAGGACCACAATACTGACTGAAATATACGTAGTGTGAACCCAGCCTAAGGGTGGGTTCACACGTACAGGAGCCGCAGCAGATTTGATGCTGTGTTCAGTTTAGTTACATTGATATTAGCACCATCTAATCTGCTGCAGATCCTGTATGTGTGAACCCATTATTTACTAATACATTTCCCTCATAGCTGATTTATATGATCAATGGTTAAATTGCTCATACTGATCAATGCAGTACATGAATATTGCATTGATCCATCAGATCCACACTCCATGGTTACAGCCTACTGTAGGCAGGTTGCATCAATTGCCAAGCCCGACAGCTTTAGAGACCTCAGGCTATTAGCCATAACCCTCAGCTGCTGATAGAGTGGGCTTGTACATAAAGATGGCTTCAGTCCAGAGCCCTCTCTATATTTCTGTAACTATACTTCATGTGCCAAGAGGTTCAAATTGTTTATGTTGTCTTTTGGCTAGTAAAAAAAAATTCATCAAGTCCTTTATCCTCTAAAGGTGCATTTACACAGACAGATTTATCTGACAGATTTTGAAAGCCAAAACCAGGAATGGATTTGAGAAGAAATCTCAGTCTTTCCTTTATGACCCTTTCCCTGTTTATGGTCTGTGCCTTGCTTTGGCTTCAAAAAATCTGTCAGACAAATCTGCCTGTGTAAACGCACCATAAGAGGATTTAAAGGACAACTCCCGCAGGACCCCCCAAAAAAAAAAAAAAAAAACACAGACACACACAGACACCATACTCACCATCTCTCCGGTGACGATCGCCACTCGATTCGCCCGCCGTCCGCCTCTCCGTCGCCGCCGTCCGCCATCCAGCGATGTCTCCGACTTCCGGTTCCAGGGGATGGAAAAGGCTGCCAGTGCGCTTGCGCACCGGCAGCCTTTTCATTGGCTGGAGCGCATCACATGGCTTCCAGCAAGCTCAGCCAATCAGGGCTGAGCAAGCTGGAAGCCATGTGATGCGCTCCAGCCAATGAAAAGGCTGCTGGTGCGCATGTGCACCAGCAGCCTTTTCATCCCCATTCACTTTGCATGAAGACGCCGAGGAGGAAGAAGACCCGGACCGCCCCCCGGCTCTGACGTCGTCGTCACCAGATGCCGCCCGGGAGAAGAGGACCGTGACGATCGTAATAGGTAATGTATATATTCTTTAACTTCCGGGCGGGGGGTTGGGGGTCCGAAAGTGGGGGAAGGGGGCCAGGCCAGGTATTTAACCACATTACAAAGTTATATAACTTTGTAATGTGTGTTAAATGAGCAAAAAAAATTTTTGTGGGAGTTGTCCTTTAATTAAAAGGTGAGTACAGCCAATAAATGCTGAGCAGCGTGTCCAATTGATTGATACATATGTACACATGCAATCATGTATAATGTATTTCACCAAGACAAAAATGGTTAAAAAACACAAAATGACTACACCTAGTCATACATGATAGAACCAGTAGAAGAACCGCTTCAATGTCCCCCTGCAAAACACCAGGTATATGCAAGATAATACACAAAGCCCTCAAATATACAACAAATAAACAAGACCAAACAGCAAAGAGTCTCACAATATTTCCAATAAGGCTGCTCAACCCCCCACAGCGTTGCAACGCACCAGTGATGTTATTCGTGTGCTTGCAAAGCCCCAAAGACAGAGGGAGAAGCCAGAGGAGGTCAAGGCTGCAGCTAATGAGTAGGTTCTTCCCCCCCCCCATCTGATTTTACCTTCAGGAAACACTGATGGTTTTCTGAAGTCTCCTGAAAGGCTTCCTGATCAGGGTTTAAAGGGAATCTGTGAGCTACAATTCATGTTCCAAACGGCTGACACTGTTAGATAGTTCTCACCCCTCCTCTTGAATATCGAGGCAGCTCTGCTGAAAACTGCAAAGGGCCACACAAATATTCAAGAGAAGGTACGGGCCAGTTAGGCTACATTCACACATCTGCAAGTTTGCAGATCTTACAGACAGGGACTGTAATGGATTCGTTCCCCACCCGGCAGGATGTGTCAATATCATGCCGGTAGCGGGGAAACTCTGAATCGCTGCGGCGCTGCAGTGACTGCAGCACATTTCAGTCTACGCCGAAACTCTAATACACTTGGGCCACTAAAATGAATGGGGCTCATGCCAGTCCTAGCAGGTATATGTTGGCATTTGGACACTTTCTCTAGGTATAAATGCCACAGAGGCACAAAGCGTGGTGTGATCGAGCCCTAATGCTGTCCAACTTCACCAGATTTCTCAAATGCTGTATTGGAAGACTGTGTTTAGCCTAAGCTAATACTAACTATTAAAGCAAAAGTCCCACTTCCCCTAGATAAAAAAAAAAGTGTTATATATGATCTGGTTGGCGCTGGCACATAGAGCCAGGTAGTGCTGTTTGTTTTTAAAACTGCTGCCCGGTTCCTGCCATCTGCGCCAGTTTCTCTATATGCAAATACAGCCACTTAGTACATTGCAGACAGACCTAGCGCCCCAATAACCCCCACCATGACGTGCCGCCCTCAGAATCAAGCCTGGCTGTGTCACTGAGGGGAGGGGCCAGTCTGCCCCGCAACGAGTGGCCCTATTTGCATATGAAGAAACCAGCGCAGGCTGCAGGAAAATGGCTACAGGCCGGCACCGACCAGGTCATGCTAGTAAGTAATAACTTGCCTAAGAAGGTGATACATTCGCTTTAATCGTAATTGTTTTATTTATAGAGCACCAACATATTCCTAATACCTGTGATAGTATGTGTGCTGTATCCATAATGGGGGCGCAACCACTCCTCTTCCAGCCTTGTGCTTCACTGTAGTGAGGCCCGGGGAGAGGCAGGGAAGTGCTACCCTCACCACTAAGCACCATTTACGGCCGTCAGATCTGCTTCAAGGATCACTCTATGGGCTGATGCTCACAACTATATTAGGCCCCCTTCTCACAATCTATCTGGATTCCTTATCTGGAAATCCAGATAGATTTTCAGATCCATAGGGTTCTATTGGGCATGGACACCCTTCAGAAATTTTCCTGAGGGGCAGCCGTACTGGAAAATGGGCCTGGAAATGATGTTCTATAATTGCCAGGAATCTGGCACAGATGCTCCAACTGGAATTCCAGACAGCTCGATGCACATCTAGAGACTGGCCCGGTGACAATGCTGGTCCTTTATCAGAACGCGCTCCTAATCAGGAGTGCATCTGTGTTTGACAGGGCTAGGGGATATTGGCTCCCAGCCCTGTCCATCACTGTTCAGGCCCTGTTATACCTGAGACCAGAAAAAGAAGCTCTCCTTTCCCCAGCATTGTGGTGACATCACTCATGCATTGGCAAAGTCAGAATATCAGCAATGTTGCAGTGAGCGACAATAGCTTTTTTTTACCTTCTCTGTTTTTACAGTCAGAAAACATGGTTCCTGATCAGCATTTCTTGACTGTAAAAACGTCCACAGACGTGTCATGGGGGGCCTTATAGCTCCACCGTGTAGCATAACATACTATACAGAGAAGCACAAATGCTCTTCTGTGCTATACAAAGTGCCAGAGAACATTTGGGGTGTTTTCCTCTGCCCTCCATATGGCCAGAAATATTCCAGGCAGCCCCATGCACACTGAGGCTATGTTCACACCACATAAGTTCAGTGGGAATCATGGCCATTGTTACAACGGCCGTCATTACCACAGTACTTACGTAGTGAGGGAATACTGGTCGTAGTGTATACACATAGTATACGCTACGGTTGGGATCCCTAGCGGTGCTGTAAAAAACTGACATGTCAGTTTTCTGCGGCTGCTATTCATTGAATAGCAGCCGCAGAAAACCCTGTCACTGCACACTGTGGGGCAAGCGGCTCCGATGTGCCTGCTTCAGAACTCTGTGGTGCTACAGAACATCCCGATGATTCAGAGATTGGCCGTTCCGTGACTCGGCCAGTTCACAGAACAGCCGGTCTTATACATAGTGTGGACATAGCCTGACTGTGAAGAAGCAGGGATGGCTCCACACTGCAGCTCTGTAACCAGGCTCTGCTGTGTGACTTAGTCCTAAAGGGGAACAGCAGCGCCCCCTTCCTCTCCCGAATAAGTACAGCATCACCACTGATAGTCCTAGCAGCCTGGTCACATCCATGGTCTATCCCACAGCAGCACTACTGTATGGGATAAGCATGGAGGCTCCACACACACACACACACTACATAGAGACCAGAAGAGCATGAAAGGGTTAACACAAACCAGCCTGTTTCCTATGATCTGAGAGGACACAGCTGAGCCGGCAGCCCCGTCCACACACTACACGTCTCCCTCCCAGGCGCCCTAGCCGCCTCTCACCTTCACCGCCACCTCCGGCGCAGAGTCCACCACCCGCAGGGTCCCAGCGCCGGCCGCTAATGGCTTCAGATGGGAGGTTACTGCTTCATCTTCTTCACGTTCAGACTCCGACCCACTGCTGTACGACACAAGCGCGGCTCCGGCGGCCATCATATCGACGGAAGTGCGTCATCTACTGCCCGCCGGCGCAGGGTATCATGGGAGGGACTGGAGACGGAAGCTGATTGTAAGATTCTGCTGTGTTAATAAAGTTTGAGGGGGAAAAAAAAGCTCTGACTTGCTGTTACGTCATGCTGGTATGCGGGCTGTATATAAGGCCTGCTGTCAGCTCATACGTCATGCTGGTATGCGGGCTGTATATAAGACCTGCTGTCAGCTCATACGTCATGCTGGTATAAGGGCTGTATATAAGGCCTGCTGTCAGCTCATACGTCATGCTGGTATGCGGGCTGTATATAAGACCTGCTGTCAGCTCATACGTCATGCTGGTATAAGGGCTGTATATAAGACCTGCTGTCAGCTCATACGTCATGCTGGTATGAGGGCTGTATATAAGACCTGCTGTCAGCTCATACGTCATGCTGGTATGAGGGCTGTATATAAGACCTGCTGTCAGCTCATACGTCATGCTGGTATGCGGGCTGTATATAAGACCTGCTGTCAGCTCATACGTCATGCTGGTATGAGGGCTGTATATAAGACCTGCTGTCAGCTCATACGTCATACTGGTATGAGGGCTGTATATAAGACCTGCTGTCAGCTCATACGTCATTCTGGTATAAGGGCTGTATATAAGACCTGCTGTCAGCTCATACGTCATGCTGGTATGCGGGCTGTATATAAGGCCTGCTGTCAGCTCATACGTCATGCTGGTATGCGGGCTGTATATAAGACCTGCTGTCAGCTCATATGTCATGCTGGTATGAGGGCTGTATATAAGGCCTGCTGTCAGCTCATACGTCATGCTGGTATGAGGGCTGTATATAAGGCCTGCTGTCAGCTCATACGTCATGCTGGTATGAGGGCTGTATATAAGACCTGCTGTCAGCTCATACGTCATGGCTGTATATAAGAGGGCACATTTCACCTTGATACCTGTTTCATGTATTTCCCAGGTTTTTTCTATACATGAGATATTTTGGCAAGCTCATGGACATTTTTTTTGTCACAGATTTCCAGTAATACATATGGGCCCGGGACACTACGGATTCCGCCGGGAACCTCTGTCTGCTAACTCCGCCACAAATCCCTCCTGCTATGTCTTTGAATGGGAGGGCTCATGAAGAGCAGAGGCTCCCATTGAAAGACATAGCAGGAGGGAGTCTGCGGATGGAGGTTCCTGGCGGAATCTCCGCGCCAAATCTGTAGTGTGAATGGGCCCTTAGCATTCAATTTTTATTACTATATTGTCACTAGAGCAACAAAATGGTGGCAGTGGATCTGTGAGACCTGACAAAACTATTCGGGTTAAATAGTCCAGCATCCTCTATTGGATCCCATGACTGAGACACCTGAAGTAGCGTCCATCGCAGATGTGAGCCCAGTTTCACCAGTCAGACATGTTCACATGTAAAACCCATAACATTTTTTGATGCCAACTGCAGAAACCAGCTTCAGAATCTATGTGGTTTGCGCTAAAGGGGTTGTCCGATGTCAGGCAACTTTTAATATATTGCTGCTATTATGTAGAAAACAATAAAGAGCCTATGCTTACCTGCCCACGTTCCCTGGTTTCCTACTATGGCATCTACGCTGTTTCCTTTGCTGACTGCAGCGCCTTCACTTCTTCCGAGACAAATTACTCTTGGGAGTAACAGCCCGCTGGGCCAATCACTGGTTGCGTTGTTGTCCCTTCTCAGCCAGTGATTGACTGAGTGAGCTGTCTTTTTTTCCCAAGACAAGTTTGTCTCGGAAGAGCTGAAGACCCCACAGCAGGACACCAGGGGAGCGTGAATACTTAAAAGTTTACTCCGGTATAGGGGTATTTTCAGTGTATGGCTGGGGAGGGGGTGAATATAGACACTTACCTCCCCGGTTCCATCGCCGGGCCCCGGATCGCACCGCCTTGTTCTTCCGTTCCGCTGACACTTGAGACGTGACGTCTCAAGGCAGCTCAGCCATTCAGCAGTCGTAGCTGTTTCCTGCCTCGGCCGCTGAGCTGCTTTGAGACGTCACGTCTCAAGCCGCAGCTCAGATCAGGAAGCAGCGGGACGGTAGAACAGGGCAGCGCAATCCGGGACCCGGCACTGGAACCGGGAAGGTAAGTGACCGGCAGCATCTATATCCACCCCCTCCCCAGCCATACACTAAAAATACCTAATCGCCTAATTGCTTTCTACATAACAGCAGCAAGATATTAAAAGTTGTATAACGCTAAATAAAGGAAATCTGTCATCACTTTCATTCTACCTAAACCACAAAGTATTCGAGTAAGTACCTAGTGGCTTCTCCATGCCTTGCCAGCCTTGATTCACACATCTTTTCCTATACCCTCAGAGAGAGAGATGGGGGCTCTGCAGACAATTACATTAATGTATGGCATGTGTCATTTAGGCACAGACTTTCATGGCATACATTTACATCCATTGTCAGTAAGGGGTAAACCCTTAGTTTATGTCAACTTTCTATAAGCCTACATTCTACTGTATGTCAATGTTTTAAATCTACATTCTGTGCCAACATTGTATGTCAACATTCTAAGCCAACATTGTCAACGTTCTTTGTCAAAACTGTATGTCAACGTTCTATGTAAACATTATATGCCAATGTTCTATACAGTATTGGCCCAAATTTATTAACAAATACCACCCCATTACTGCTCGGTTTTAATTTCTCAAAATGTTTGTGATTGGTTCCTATCTGGCTTTTACAGATTGATTGTGTCAACATTTTCTGCCCTTCTTCTTTGTCAACATTCAATGCCATCACTCTGTGCCAACATTCTAAGCCTACATTCTTTGTCAATAATTTATGCCAACATGTTGAGCCTATATGTTTTCCAACATTCTAAGATTACATTCTGTTCCAACATTCTAAGTCTACGTTCTATGCTAACATTTTCTGTCAACATTCTAAGCCTAGAATTCATGCCAACATTCTAAGCCTAGATTCTATGCAATCATTCTATGCCAACATTATAAGCCTACATTCTGTGTTAACATTCTAAACCAACATTATATGCCAATATTCTATTTTGGAAATTTATGCTAACATTCTATACAACATTCTGTGACAAAATTTTGTCAAGCTAGTATGCCTACATTCTTTGCCAGTGCTGTATGCTTACATTCTGTGGCAACATTCTATGTCAATGTTCTATGCCAACATTGTTTCAACATTCTAAGCCTACATTTCATGCCAGCATTCTATGCCATCACTCCATGTTAACATTCTAAGCCTACATTCTATGACAACTTTCTAAGCCTACATTATATGCCAACATTGTGTCAACATCCTATGCCAACAGTCTGTGTCAACATTTTATGCCATTGAACAAAGGAGAAGGAGAAAAAGTTGCACTTACCATTGTTGTCTTCCTTTTTCTTCTCCTTTGTGCAATGATGGTGAGTGCAACTTTTTCTTCTTCTCCTTTGTTCATGTTTCATATGACTGCATTCTATTAGTTGGCACTACCGCATGACTAGCCCCGCTCACAGCCTGGGATCCGCTACTAATATGAACAGTGACCTGTAGTGCCGCTTGTTTTCTTGTTACATTGCATTATTTTATGCCCTTATTTTTTGTCAGCATTTTTTTTATGAATTCTTTATTATGGTTTTTTTATAACAATTGTAAGAATAACAATTCTCACAAAAAAAAAACATGGTGTGACTTTCAAGGTACATAGCATGTCAGATATCCATGTGAACAATAGAACAGTAGAACAGCACAGGAGACTTTAGACTCTTTGACAAGTCTAAGGTACACAATTATAGTCCACAGTGTGGTGTTCCATCACAGGTGTTCAAAGTAGTAGTGGTAGTGAAGTAGGACCTAAGTTTTACCACTAGATATTGCTAGTATGTATATTGTATGCTTAAGTATTGCACAGCTGTAGGTAACTTTTAGGTTTTTTGTTCTGTGATTTGTGCACCAATGAGAGCTCTTTCTCTTCTCTACCTATCTCCTTACTTCTTTCTTCTCACCCACTCACAGAACATATTACATATGCTGTAGGAAGTTACTACATGGGGAGAGGAAGTGTAGCCACACTTAGTAAGTCTTACTCTGGTTTCTGTAGAGTAAAGATGCAAGCCAGAACGGTCCCTACAGCAGTCAAGTTGGGCCCTGGCTTATGCCAGGTCCCCTGTTAGAGGACAAGTCTAGTGTAGTCTGAGGTGTGGTAGTGGATGCACACACATGGGACGCAAGAACACTCTTTTCTTGAACGCAGTACTTCCACACACTATGCAGTGCTAAGTACTCTTAGAGAGGACAGGTCAGGGATCATCCCAGCCCATCCCAGCCCGTGAACAAGTCTAAAGGTGCAGGAAAGTATCCTGAAGAAAGAGGAACTGATCAGGATAGAGCAAAGTTGCTAGAAGCCTATGTACTCTATCTCGCAGCACAGGTGTAACCAGAAAATTCTGAGCACGCTGCTCATCCCAGGTAACAAGGTCTGGGGCTTGTGTCACTCTCTAGGACGGGTCGCCTGACATTGGTGGGCAATAGGCAGTGCAAAGACCAAGGAGTCAAAACACGGGTACAAGTATTCTCTCTACTCTCAAGTATTCTACTTATTCTACTTCTGAAGTTCCGCCAGAGCACAGTACTACTTTGGGTTGGGACTCTCTTGACATCCTCCTCTCTACTTCTCTGAACTCTACTTCTCAGCATGCAACCAAGCCAGCACAGCTATTCTACCTCTTAGGCTCTCAGCACAAGTTTTGTCAGTCAAGTCCAAAGTGTGTTATCAAGGCAAAAGTCTATTGTGTATCACTGTATCACATATTCCTGCAGTAAAGAAGACTTTATTTATTGTAACAGGACTCTGTGATTCTTATCTAAGCACCTACACAGCCATTGCACTTTCAACTCCACTCCAGACCACCGTGATAAACGCCCAATAGACCCCCAAACAGCCCGGCAGGTTACTGACCACAGGAGAAAGGGTATAGCCAGCCTCACTAAAATAAAAGCAGGTGTGCCTCCATACCTGTGTGCTCAACCAGCATTGGCGTCACAACAGTATAACACCTGGCTGAGCTATATCTCGACCATCCACTACACTAGTGGGGTCACACAGCACCATCTAGCAAGTGACCGGTCGTGCATCACAACAGCATTTGTAATCAGATGTGGGGCACTGATGTATGTGTGAAAGAGTGAAGGTATTAGCACTTGGCCACAACCTTTAAAGTAGGGAGGATTACGATATCCAGCACTAAGTGACAGACAGGGGATGGGACAGAGACCATACAAACAGAAAAATAACACACACACAGATATAGAAGTATGGGGGATGGGGGTGAGGAGAGAGCAGGGGCCAGCCAAATCAGGGGCCAGTAGTATAATCATCTATGTGGTGATGGGGGGGGGCAGATGTGTAAACAGTAGCCAATGTGTCCAGATCTTTATGAACTTTTCTCTTGTGTGGGCAAAAATATTCTCTGGAGTAAGTTTCATCTTTAGCGATCAAACTGCATTGATGCTCTATTACACACTCTTTCAAAAATTTGAGATGAGTGGACACATCCACCATATGTGTCTATCAGACAGGCACCTACTAGCATGTTTCTGAGTCAGATAACCCCATTCAGTGAATGTGTTCCAGATACCATGTGCACTTTCGAGAATTTTCTTGCACTCCAACTTTGGAGATTTGGAGAATTTTCTTGCACTCCAAATTTGGAGATTTGGTTAATTTTCTTGCACTCCAAATCAGTAAATTTCCTATTTAAGTCCTTTTTCCATGACAAAACATTCAGCGGAGGTCTGCTTTCAATAAATGGTCAGTATACTTTGACAACTTATGTTTGAAGATGACCCTGGAGGCGAGGAGGCACTCAACCCACGTCTGCTCTCGCCACCCTGTGTGTTTTTTTAGGAAAGTCTCACAAGTTCTTGTAACAATAAGTGTATGAAGGAAGTGTGGGGTAAATGAGGGTAGTAAGTCTTTCAGGAACAGGGAGTCCAGTCACTTAGAGTCTCTCATCAGAGAGGCCAAAGGTATACGGCTGTTAGGGCTATTGGTGGAGGCGATGGGGGATGACCGGTAGATTCAGTATAGGCTAGTCTCACAGCAGTGTTCCCCTGAGTAAGGTGTTGTCTGCATGACTCACATCCTGCACGCCTCCTAGTGAATCCTCTTAGTAAATCTGGCTGGGCGCCCGAACCTGCGCCCGGCGTACTGCGAGCAGGCATAAATCATGATAAATGAGGTGTGGGAGGAGGCCACGCCTTCTCCTCACCTTGTCACGCCCACCCATGCTCCCCCAGGCCACCCATCGGGCGAGTGGGACGTACGGCAGGTGTACGCCAGGGAGAAGGGGTGAATCTGCCCCTTTGTGTACGTTTTTTGCCAGCATTCTGTTCTTACATTGTAAGCCTACATTTTATGCCATCATTCTGTGTCAACATTCTAGGCCAACATTCTATTAAGTCATTCTATGCCAACATTCTATGTCTACATTCTAAGCTGACATTCTATGTTAACAATTAATGCCAACATTTTATGTCAACATTCTGTCAAGATACTATGCCTACTGTATTCTTTGCCAACATTCTATTCTTACATTCTAAGTCTACATTCTATGCCAACATTATTCGTCCACATTCCAAGCCTATGTTCTATGCCACCATTCTCTGTAATGTCTCATTTTGAATATACCCCCAAAATTTTAAAGTGCTACAGGATATTTTGGCACTATAGCAATAAAAATAATTATTACATTCTAAGCCATTTGATTCTATCATTTATGTCAACGTCCTAAGCCCACATTCTATGCCAACATTCAATGCCAACATTCTCTGCCTACTTTTTAAGCCCACATTCCATGCCAACATTTTATACCAATACTGCATGTTTACACTCCAAGAAGCTCATCTGTATCGGCCGGATGATCTTTATTTCTGATTAATCCCAAATCGCTGCTGCACTCCATTCTGTGAACTGACATGTCAGTTTTTGCGGCGCCGCTAGGTATCCCATATCACATAGTATACACTCCGGCCGGGATTCTATAGACAGCAGCACTAAGTAAGTAAGTAAGCAAATCGGCAACAACGGCCATGATTACTACAGAACTTACGTAGTATGAACATAGCCTAAGCTTACATTCTTTGTCAACATTCTTAGTCAACATTGTATGTCAACATTCTATGCCAACCCAACATTCTTTTTTTTTCAATTTAAATTTTTATTCAAAGATTTTTAAATAAATTTTTACAACACAAGGCCTTAAACGGGCCTACATTAACATAAATATAGTAAGTGTATACAGTCTTGACAAGAAAGTAAGGATAATACACGGTATAAATTCACTCAACAGGGTGATAAAATATTTAGCAAGAGGTCCATAGTTTTCAACGTTTTATAACTTTCAAAGTAGAATACAATGCAGGAGATAAGAAAGTTTCATAAGCACATTGTAAGTTTACACGGTTAATTACCTCAGAAATTGAAGGAGGATTAGGTGATTTCCAAGCTTGAACCAATAATAGTCTAGCTGCAATTAGAATGTGGTGAACAACTATTCTTGAGGTTATAAGAAAAAGGGATAAATTTATGTCTAAAATAGCCAAAGCCGGATCAATTTGACATGTAGAAGATGTAATATTAGAAATGAGATCAAATACTTCTTTCCAGTATTTAGTGATAGTGGGGCAAGACCACCACATATGTGTTTGATTAGCTATTTGGCCGCATCCTCTCCAACATATGTTAGGGTGATTAGGAATGATGTGAGATAGTCTCGAGGGTGTGAGATACCATCTCATATGAATTTTTCGCATAATTTCTACATGGTTAGTATGTTGGGATTCTAATTGCAGAAGACCATTGGTCATAAGTGAGAGAGATACCCAGATCTTCTTCCCATTTCAACATATAAGGTAGTTTATTATATGTTATAGATTCAATGTTTTCTGTTAATAAGTTATAAACATGTGAATATCCTTTCTGATAACCATTCTAATTGAAAAAGAACTTATGTACATTTGTAAGCTTCACTGGTTTAGGGGACCATTTCTGTTTGTTACAGAATTGTCTGATTTGTAGAACTTGAGAAAGATAGGAGGTAGTACGGGGAACAGCTGAGGGTAAATCGGAAGGTTTTGTAGTTTGGATGACCTTATCAAAATCATCCAAAGTTTGCAAACCAGCTTGATGAAAATTGTCATAATGCAGATCTGGGATAACTAATTTTAAGAAATCTAACGGGATCTCTTTTTTTGAGAAATATATCCATTTGTTCCATAATAAAATTGAGTCTGTCATTGTCATTAAAGGTAACTTAGGTGTGTTCACATTACATAAAGAGGCTAACATTAAATGGTTCATAGAATAATTTGGAACTATATTGTGTTACAATACTGACCATGATTGATTAGTCATGGAGTTCCAACAGGTGGCTAGTTGGTCCAAAATTGCCGCTATATTGCATGCAGAAAGGTTTGGGATCCCCATACCTCCATTTATATAGAACAGTTTTAGCTACTCAAGCTCTTTTTCCGCTTCATATGAATTTAGGTAAGATAGATTGTAATTTGTTTATTGTTGTTTGTGGAATCAAATAAGGTATCGTCCTGCATAAATATAAAAATTTGGGAAGTAATAGCATTTTCACAACATTTATTTTTGCAATCCATGATAACAATGAATTTTAGATAGTCTGGTACATTCGTCTTGTAGAGTAGTCATGAGATCGTTATAATTAGTAGATAAGGTATCTGAGGGAGAAGCAGTTAGAGTGATACCTAGGTATTTAATACCAGACGGGGCCCAAGCAAAATTATATTTAGAAATTTTTGAGAGAGCTGTTGCTGAAATATTTAGAAGAAGAATAGAGGATTTGTTTATGTTTAATTTATAATAGGAAATGTTAGAGTATTCACTAATAATGTCCATAATGGATTTAAGGGAAGATACAAGGGATTGGCAAATCAGTAAGACGTCGTCTGCATATAGCCCTATTTTGTGTTCAAAATGATTGATTTTGACTCCTTTAATGTTTGGGGAGGATCTGATATATTCAGCAAGGGGTTCCATGCAGAGCGTGAAGATGAGAGGGGAGAGGGGGCAACCTTGTCGGGTACCATTTGTAATTTTAAAGGAATTAGATTTAGAAACCTGAGGCCAAGACTGTAGCTGAGGGATTTGTGTACATGGATAATATAGCATCCTTTATAAACGATTGGAAACCAAATTTGTCTAGAGTAGCTTCTAAATAGTTCCAATTCACTGGAATCAAATGCATTTTCAGCATCGAGAGAGAGTATAATATTTGGTGTTTTAGTTTTTTTGATTAATTCAATTAAGTCTAGAAAATGTGTGCCATCTCTGGACTGACGACCTTGCACAAAACCAACCTGGTCAGGTGCAATAAGATAGGGAAGAACAATATTTAATCTTGTAGCTAATATTTTGGCATAGAATTTAATGTCTGAATTAAGTAATGAGATGGGGCGGAAATTAGATGGGTGATCTGGGGATTTTCCCAGTTTTGGTAAAGTGGTTATTATGGCCTGAAGCATTTTATTAGGGGGGGATTTGTTAGAGATTATATTTTTAAAGGTTTGAGTGAGAGTAGGGAAAAGAAGATTTGTGAAAGATTTGTATTAGGGATGGTCCGAATCTGCCGAGGTTCGTTCATATGAACCCGAACGCTCGGCATCAGATTCCCGCTGTCTACCTGCTCCGTGCAGCGGGTGGATACAGCGGGAGGACCGCCTGGAAAACTGGGATACAGCCTATGGTTATGGCTGTATCCCAGTTTTCCAGGCGGTCCTCCCGCTGTATCCACCCTCTCCACGGAGCGGGCAGACAGCGGGAATCATTTCGCAGAGTTCGGGTTCGTACAAACCCGAACCGAACCTGGTTCGGACCATCCCTAATTTGTAGGTTAGGTAGCCAACTCAACATTCTAAGCTAATATTCTATGCCAACATTCTATTTCAACATTCTATGACAGGGTTGGACTAGCCATCTGGCAGAAAGGATCATGGAGACAGGTTGGAGGTGCTGAGCAGGGGTATGAGAAAGAGGGCCACAGGCAGAGGGCCTTAAGTGGGAAAATATGTAGAATAGTTATTAGTGTGGTGGGAGTACCACTTGTACCTTTGGATAGCTGCTTTTAATCGAAGATCTTTCCTGGGATTCGTTTGGCAAGTGATGCAGTTATTGGACTTAAAAACAACTTTTAAACTTGCAGCCCATGCCAAACGGGAGTATCTGTGCCCTAACTTTGCACCACCCCTCCGTCCCTCCTCCCTACCCTCTTCATCATTAGGAATGCCAATAGAACATTTTTTTTCCATGCTGAACACTGCACAGGTGCTTAACGATCCAGCCCATATTCAGTATTCACACAGCTGACAAATAGGAGACAATCTGCCTGGAGCATTCCTAATGATGAAGAGGGTGCGGAGGAGGGACGGAGGGGTGGTGCAAAGTTAGGGCACAGATACTCCCTTTTGACACAGGGCTGCAAGTTTGAAAGTTGTTTTTTAGGACAATACCTGCATCATCTGCCGAACAGACCCCAGGACAGATCTTGGATTAAAAGCAGCTATCTGACGGGGGGGGGGGGGGGGGGGGTCTGAATTAATTTAGTGTGAGCCACCGCATATAATAATCCTGTATTCTGTATGACTGTATCTAGTCAGTATAACTTTGGGGGAATACATGTACAGAAGGGAAGGAAGTGGACACTAGAGGGCAGCAGAGAAAGGAATACAGCAGACAAAAAGGGGGAGAAAATTACAAAAAAAAAGTACATACAAAGGAGTATGCCTATATCAACCAATGTAGTTAAACTTGCAGGACACGTGAAGAAAGAGGATTTTGCTAAGACATTGGACAATTTTCCAAGTTTCCCCAACTACAAAGAATAGAGAGAACTGCAATTTTTATTGTAGATACACTTCAACTGTAAGAGACAGAATCTATAAAATAAATAATTCTGAAAATCACATTGTATGATTCTTAAATAATTAAACAAGTAATTCTTAAACAAGTATTTTATGCAATAGAAAATCAGAATGTAATATTTGGTACAGAAACGTTTGTTTACAATTACAGAGGGCAGATGTTTCCTGCAAATCTTGATCAAGTTTGCACACACCGCTGCAGCAGCAGCCGCTGACACCAGGAAAGAAGACAGGGAGCGGGGAGAGGTAAGGTATCAGATGTTTGGGCAATCGTCAGCCGTCGGTTGTGCATCGGTATTGCATGTAGCGTTGCGCGGTCGACGCCCAAAAATTTTAGGTCCAAACCTAAACCAACAATCAGACGATGATTACTTTAATTGGCTGATCGTTTGTCTCTATTACACTGAGCGATAATCGTCCGAATCAGCTCGATTCAGCCAATTATAGCTCCGTGTAATAAGACCCATACTCTGCTCCCCCAGCCACAAGATCAGAGACAAAATACACAGGAGTGGCTACATAAAACTTTATATGTTCATACTAGACCTCTTGCCTTCCAGTAATAAGTTATTTTATACCTAGAAATCTGTCACCCAATTACAAGATTAACATCAAACAGTTTTGCAGCTGTGAATCAGCTTATTTTATGCACATGACTTGCCTTTACAGTAAATTGTGACAAATATGAAGACTGAAGTCACTTTTTTGTTTATACGTATTAAATGTTCTCTGAATAATGTGAAATAGGATTTACTGTGTAAAGTTAATGGGGCACATTTACGTACGAGTATGCCAGTCTTGAACAAAGCCCCTCCCTATTTTTTCTATTCAGGTTTATGCCTAGTGCAAACTGGCAAAATCAAAATTTTTTGTTCAGGGATCCCGCTTGCACAAAACATGTGTAATTTTTTTTTTGGCCAGCTTGCGTCCTGTGCACCATATAGGAGGAGAGGGGGTGGGAAGAGGGCTCTGCATTCCACAAGGGGAGAAGTTCTCTACCCGTGCAAAAAATCTATCAACATTTTTCCCTGGATTAGCCAAAATATAGGCTAAAAATCTACACTAGCTCGGAGGTGACATAGATTTTTTGGCCTGCATCACAATAGCCTCCCATATAATGGATTTATCAGCAGCGCCAAATCGTGGAAATTTAAAATTAGCTCTGCGCAAAAAAATCGCACATTGATGCACCTGCCCCTTTTGGCCTTGTGCTATTTAAAAAAAAGGTATCCCGCATCATTCTGCACTCAATACCACACAATGAGAATTTGAAAACAAAATTTTAGAAATGTTTGCAAATTTGTTTAAAAAGAAACTTTAAATCATGCATTGACATAAGTACGCTGTTTGCAAATAGTAAACAAGAGACTCATTATTTTTGTGGGAATTTTTTTGGCAGTTGGGGGGGCTGCTTTTAACTATTTTCATGTCTATGGTGGGTCTGTATCTTGCTGTTGCGGTGAGCTGTTGCATTTTTCGGTGTTTTTGTGTATTGACATAAGTATTTAGACCCTTTGCAACGACACTTGAAATTTCGCTCTGGAGGCCTCACGTTTCTCTTCTTTGTCCTTGAGATATTTCTACACCTTGACCTGAGTCACCTGGGATGAATTCAGTTTATTGGAAAGGATTTCAAGATACACAACCCTGTCAACATAAGGTTTCATTATTTTTTAATGCAAAAAAAACAATCCGTCAGTAGGAAAGAACTGCCTTTAGAGCTCAGAAACCGGATTGTGTGGAGCACAAATCTGAAGAAGCAAAAAATCTCTGCTGCACTGAAAGTTTCCAAGAGCAGTGGCCGCCATAATTCTTAACCCCTTAGCGACCCATGACGTATCTGATACGTCATGGTGCCCGCTCTGAACGGCGCTGATCCCGGCTGACATGTGCAGTCGGGCAGTGCCTCTATTAGCCAGCGCAGGTCCCGTTGCCGCGCCGGCTAATTAAGCCTCTAAGTGCAGCTGTCAAACCTGACAGCTGCACTTAGATGTTTAGATAAACACATCCCTGGTGCCTAGTGGGACGGATCTCCCCCCCGCGATGCGATCGCAGGGGGGAAAACCGTTCTTCTGGCCGGGCCGACACTCAGCGTCGGAATGATCCCGGCTCGGCAATAGATTGCTATGGCCTGCAGCAGGCCATAGCAATCTATGACCGATCTGATAGATCTTTGTTGTGTATATTGTGAGACAGTGACAGGGATTGTGGTTGGGAATCGCTATATCTCCCCGAGGTACCTGTCATATGTGAACACTAGGTTCCAGAAAGTCCATACCTCATCCAGGGAAAGCTGGGTGAGATATGGAGGAATCCAGGAAAGTTAAAACCCATAGCAAACTACTTGCTATGGGACTGTTTTTAGTTGCTGAAAAAGGGCCTGTCATTCCCTTTCTGGCCAGTCCAGGTTTTTCTATCTGGCCAAGTCAGCCCAGGTGCTGGAGGCCACTGATCACAGGTCTCATAAGAGGAGGCACAGAGTGTATAGAGCTGTGGCTGTGCATGGAGGTCTCTCCTGGCTGTGGAGAGGATCAGGACTGCTAAAGCTTCTACTGGGACTTTGAGCCACACTGGTATTGTACCAACTGTTGTTGTTTTATGTTGGATGACTGGTAGCAAGTCACCTGTATAGCTAGGATTTGCTGTGTTAGTTAGAGCTCAGACGAGCAGGATTTATTTTACTTTGTGCCTGTATGTAAGGCTGAATTTCTTTTGGTTTCAATAAACAAACAGGAGAATCTCTGTTTTATACAAGTTTGTGTCCCTGTCTCTGACTGCCAATCCTGCTGTCTGCCCGGCTCTACAGAGCTAATCTCCCACATATGGTGCTCGATGCGGGCATAAAAATGCAGTCTTAAAGAGACATACACACTGAAAGGACTTTGTACAGAGATACCTGTTTATGTCTTGGAAAAAAGCTGCAGGAGAGCTGAAAAAGGAGGCTGCTGCAATGGAGGACTTTATGAAACAAGTCATGATGCAAGCTGAGAAGCAGCAGCAAGCTTTTACCCAGGCCATGCTGAAGCAACAGCAAGAAACCCGGGCCATGCTTCAGCAGCAAAATGAGGCACACAGGCTAGTGGTGGAGAAAATGGCCGAGGCAATCTCAGCTCAGCAAACTGCAGGAAACAGCTCTGTACTGCAAGGGACTCAGGGTCCACGGCCATCTGCAAGGGCCACTGTACAAGCATCACTCAAAAAGATGACACCCACAGATGATGTGGAAGCCTATCTCATGGTCTTTGAAAGAGTTGCAGAGCGTGAGAAGTTACCGGCTGACCAGTGGGCAGATGTTGTGGCGCCATTTCTGACTGGAGAATCTTGTGGAGAGGTATAGCGCCACCGAGGAGCTACTACAGGTGTCGCCAAGACGTGCCAGCTCCAGGGAAAACAAGCCATTGAAGCCAACTGGTAAGACTGTTCCAGTTACTAAAGGGGTGCAAAAGGTCTCAAGGGGAGGTGGCTCAGAGGGGGACCTAGCGGTTGGGCCCAGGAACAGTGGGACATTTGGTCAACGACCATGGTCTCAAGGTCGAGACCAGGGCCGTATACAGTGTTGGCGGTGCCATGAACTGGGGCATATAGCTGCTAATTGTCCCCTGACGACTGAGCCCATGGAATGCAACACCTCCAGACGTATCTCCTTATTTGCACGACCTGTTCTTGCTGCAGAGACTATGTCAGAGACTGAACCTCAAATGTGTACTGTGTCAATTGGAGGTTATGCAGTACTAGCTCTGCTGGACTCTGGGAGCTTGGTGACTTTAGTGCATGGCTCTCTAATAGACCCTGGAACACACAGTGGACATACTGTCGGGGTCTTGTGCATACATGGTGAAACCAGAGAGTATCCTACCGCTGTGGTCCCAATAACGACTACTTGTGGGATAGCGTCTCATGAAGTGGGTGTGGTTAAGTCTCTAATGTATAATGTGATCCTGGGAAGAGACTTTCCCCTATTTTGGGACTTGTGGCGGGGAAAACAGGTAACTTACACTGAGAATGTTACTATTGATAATGTATGTCATGAGATAACCCCGGTTCCATTTGACCCAGATGCTGAGGTACCAGCCGTAGGGGTGACCACAGAAAGTGACAATGTTCCCTTAGCTGTACTGGCTGGTGAGGGTGAAGTCCAGGAGGAAGTTCCTGATATGCCTGACTTAGAAGTGTCATGTGATAACTTTGGCACTGCTCAGCTCAGGGATCCCACCTTGATAAAAGCCAGAGAGAATGTTACCGTGATAAATGGGGTGTCACAACTTCCAGGGGCCAACAAGATGTACCCCCACATGGCAGTCACCCAGGATCTACTGTACAGGGTAGATAACATACGTGGGGAAGTTGTGGAGCAATTAGTGGTACCTCAGCAATATCGCAGAATGGTCTTAGATCTTGCACACAAACATGTACTTGGTGGTCACCTGGGATGCGAAAAGACCAAAGAGCGTATTCTGCAGCGCTTTTATTGGCCAGGGGTCCATAAGGAAGTACAGAGGTACGGTGAGTCATGCCCAGAATGTCAGCTCACTGCTCCGGTGTCACATTTTAGGAGTCCTTTAGTACCACTGCCCATTATAGAGGTGCCTTTTGAAAGGATAGCCATGGATTTGGTCGGCCCAGTAGTTAAGTCCGCAAGAGGACATCAATATATCTTAGTGGTGTTGGACTATGCTACATGCTATCCAGAGGCTGTGCCTCTGAGAAACACCTCCGCTAAATTAATTGCTAAAGAGCTTTTCCACATGTTCTCTCGCACAGGTATTCCCAAAGAGATCCTTACCGATCAGGGGACACCCTTCATGTCAAAGGTGACAAAAGAAATGTGTAAGCTATTGAAAATTAAACACCTGCGTACATCTGTGTATCACCCACAAACGGACGGTTTGGTTGAAAGGTTCAATAAGACATTAAAAAGCATGCTGAAAAGGGTGGTTAGTAAGGATGGGAAGGATTGGGATTGTCTTTTGCCTTATTTAATGTTTTCCATCCGTGAGGTTCCCCAATCCTCCACAGGTTTTTCCCCATTCGAGTTGGTGTATGGCAGACACCCACGTGGACTCCTTGACATTGCAAAGGAAACCTGGGAACAGGAGCACACTCCTTATAGAAGTGTAATAGAGCATATTTCCCTTATGCAAGATAGGATTGCTGCTGTCATGCCCATAGTCAAGGACCACTTACAGAAATCGCAAGAGGCACAAAGCTGTGTCTACAATAGGTCTGCTAAAATTAGAACCTTTAGCCCAGGTGATCGAGTGTTGGTGCTAGTACCAACTGTGGAGAGTAAGTTTCTAGCTAAGTGGCAAGGGCCGTATGAGGTGATCGAGAGAGTGGGAGCTGTAAATTACAAGGTGCACCAGCCAGGTAGACGAAAGCCAGAACAGCTGTACCATGTAAATTTACTCAAACCATGGAAGGACAGAGAGTCTCTGTCGGCAGGAGCCCCCACTAGTAAGGATGTTTCAGTAGAGCCTGTATCAGTTGCAAGCCCCCCTTGTAAAAAGGTCCCAGAGGTGCGGATATCAGATACATTATCCAGAGCCCAAAAACAGGAGACAAAGGAGTTTGTCCTTAGAAACACAGATGTGTTCTCAGATTTGCCTGGGCGCACCTCTGTGATAACACATGACATTGTCACCGAACCACGGGTACGGGTTCAGGTGAAGCCATACAGGGTACCAGAAGCTCGTAGGCAGGCCATATCGGAAGAGGTCAAAAACATGTTGGACCTCGGGGTTATTGAGGAGTCAAAAAGTGAGTGGTCAAGTCCCATAGTCCTCATTCCAAAGCCAGATGGGACACTTCGGTTTTGTAATGACTTCCGAAAACTGAATGAGGTGTCAAAATTTGACGCATACCCAATGCCAAGGGTTGATGAATTAATTGAGCGGCTTGGCCATGCTAGGTTTTTCTCTACCCTGGACCTTACTAAAGGATATTGGCAGGTACCCCTCACTGACACTGCTAAAGAGAAAACCGCATTTGTCACCCCAGATGGTCTCTTTCAGTATGTCTGTTTACCCTTTGGCTTACATGGAGCCCCCGCCACATTCCAAAGGTTAATGGACTTAATCCTCAAACCCCATCGCAGGTATGCCTCCGCATATCTGGATGATATCATTGTTTTCAGTAATGACTGGGAAAGTCATTTGGCAAAAGTGCAAGCAGTAGTAGATTCCCTCAGGGCGGCAGGGTTAACGGCCAACCCTAAAAAGTGTGCTATAGGTCTGGAAGAAGGCCGTTACCTGGGGTATGTAATAGGAAGAGGTGTGATTAAACCCCAAGTAAACAAGGTGGAAGCTATCCAAAATTGGCCCAAACCCTTAACCAAGAAACAAGTGAGAGCCTTTTTGGGTATAGTGGGGTATTATCGCAGGTTCATACCGAACTTTGCTACCATAGCCGCTCCCCTGACCGATCTTACTAAGGGCAACAAGTCTGTTATGGTCAAGTGGAGTGCAGAAGCCGAGGGGGCATTTCAAAGGTTAAAGTCCGTTCTGTGTAGTGAACCAGTGCTGATCACCCCAGATTTTGCAAAGACCTTTGTACTTCAGACAGATGCGTCTGATGTGGGTTTAGGTGCCGTTCTTTCACAGGAGGTGGGAGGTGAAGAACACCCTGTAACGTACCTGAGCAGGAAACTTACACCACCTGAGAAAAATTATAGCATTGTGGAACGTGAATGCTTGGCAATAAAATGGGCCTTAGAATCGCTCAGGTATTATTTGTTAGGCCGACATTTTAAGTTAGTTACTGATCACGCCCCTCTTACCTGGATGAGTCAGGCCAAGGAACGAAATGCACGAGTTACAAGGTGGTTCCTGACGTTACAGAATTTTAAGTTCTCAGTAGAGCACAGGTCAGGTAAACTTCAAGGTAACGCAGATGCGCTGTCCCGAACACACTGTTTGATGGCCAAAAGTGTTCGCCCCCACAGGTTCGAACAGAGGGGGAGGGTATGTGAGACAGTGACAGGGATTGTGGTTGGGAATCGCTATATCTCCCCGAGGTACCTGTCATATGTGAACACTAGGTTCCAGAAAGTCCATACCTCATCCAGGGAAAGCTGGGTGAGATATGGAGGAATCCAGGAAAGTTAAAACCCATAGCAAACTACTTGCTATGGGACTGTTTTTAGTTGCTGAAAAAGGGCCTGTCATTCCCTTTCTGGCCAGTCCAGGTTTTTCTATCTGGCCAAGTCAGCCCAGGTGCTGGAGGCCACTGATCACAGGTCTCATAAGAGGAGGCACAGAGTGTATAGAGCTGTGGCTGTGCATGGAGGTCTCTCCTGGCTGTGGAGAGGGTCAGGACTGCTAAAGCTTCTGCTGGGACTTTGAGCCACACTGGTATTGTACCAACTGTTGTTGTTTTATGTTGGGTGACTGGTAGCAAGTCACCTGTATAGCTAGGATTTGCTGTGTTAGTTAGAGCTCAGACGAGCAGGATTTATTTTACTTTGTGCCTGTATGTAAGGCTGAATTTCTTTTGGTTTCAATAAACAAACAGGAGAATCTCTGTTTTATACAAGTTTGTGTCCCTGTCTCTGACTGCCAATCCTGCTGTCTGCCCGGCTCTACAGAGCTAATCTCCCACAATATACACAGCATTGATCTCTATGAGAGATCAGTGCTGTCTATATACAAGTCCCCCAGGGGGACTTCTAGTTAAAGTAAAAACAAAAGTAAAAATGTTTTTTTATTAATAAAAAATCCCCTCCCCTATTAAAAGTCCAAATCACCCCCCTTTTCCCATTTTATAAATATAAATAAATAAACAAACAAATAAATAAACATATTTAGTATCGCCGCACGCGTAATCGCCCGAACTATTAATTAATCACATTCCTGATCTCGCACGGTAAATGGCGTCAGCGCAAAAAAATTCCAAAGTGCAAAATTGCGCATTTTTGGTCGCATCAAATCCAGAAAAAGATGTAATAAAAAGCGATCAAAAAGTCGTATATGCGCAATCAAGGTACCGATAGAAAGTACACATCATGGCGCAAAAAAATGACACCTCATAGACCAAAGGATAAAAGCGCTATAAGCCTGGAAATAGAGCGATTTTAAGGAACATATATTTGTTAACAATGGTTTGAATTTTTTACAAGCCATCAGATAATATAAAAGTTATATATGTTACATATCGTTGTAATCGTAATGACTTGAGGAACATGCATAACAAGTCAGTTTTACCATAGGGTGAACGGCGTAAATGCAAAACTCCCCGAAATCAAAACAAATTACTTTTTTTTTTCAATTTGACAGCGCAAAGGATTTTTTTCCAGTTTCACAGCATATGTTATGAAAAAATAATGCCTGTCATTGCAAAGTACAATTGGTTTCGCAAAAAATAAGGGCTCATGTGGGTCTCTAGGTGAAAAAATGCAAGCGCTATGGCCTTTTAAACATAAAGTAGAAAAAGCAAAAGTGCAAAAACGAAAATTGGCTTTGACCTTAAGGGGTTAAACAAAAGGCGGTTACAACCAGATCTTTTCCTAGTGCTGGCCACCCCACCAAACTAAGTGCAGTGGTGCCTTGGATTACGAGCATAATTCGTTCCGGGACCGTGCTTGTAATCCAAATCCACTCTTATACCAAAGCAAATTTTCCCATAAGAAATCATTGAAATGTAGACAATTGGTTCCACACCCCAAAAATCATTTTATAATCATTATAGCAGCAGTGTGTATAGCTGAGTGTGAGTGCAAGCACATTATAGCAGCAGTGTGTATAGCTGAGTGTGAGTGCAAGCACATTATAGCAGCAGTGTGTATAGCTGAGTGTGAGTGCAAGCACATTATAGCAGGAATGGAGAGGATGGGAAACACAAGGACTGATAGAGACTGCAGGGAGCATGAAGGAATGAGCAGGGCAGATGTGGACACAGTATAGCAGCACTCTCTGTCCGGGGAGAGAGGGGTTAAAGCTATAAAGAGATTACCCCCACAGTCCTGTCCCCTGATGCAAGCCCCAGCCTTGATCTGCTATAAATTGGAAGGTGAGAGAGACTTCCTGGTTCAGAGTACTGTGCTGCAGACCCCGCTATGCAGGCCATGCCCCTCCCCCACTCACGCTCCCACCCAATACCAGGAGCTCTTAAACCAAAGCAATGCTCTTAAACCAAGTCACAATTTTGAAAAACTGTGAGCTCTTCTTGCAAAACGCTCTTAAACCAAGTTACTCTTAAACTAAGGTACCACTGTATTTGGAGGGTAAAGGGCACTGGCGAGAGAGATGACCAAGAACCCAATTGTTTAGCTGAGCTCCAAAGATCCTCTGTGCAGGTAGGAGAAAACTCTAGAAGGTCAGCCATCACGTCAGCTCTCCACCAATAACAGAGTAGCCAGAAATAAACCTTTTGTCAGGGACACACAAGTTCTCTGGTGTGATTAAACCAAGACTAAACTTTTTTGCCTAAATACTAAGCTACAACAGGAGAAAACCAGGCACAGCTCACTACCTACCAATACCATCCATATACTGAAGCATGGTGGAGACAACATCATGCTGTGGGGTGTTTTTTAGTGGCTGGGTCAGAACGACTGGTCAGGGTTAGGAGAAAGCTGAATGGAGCAATGTACTGAAATATTTTTTAATTAAAAAAAAGCCTGATCAAATGGTATTAAAGGGAACCAATCACCTCAAAAACGCATATATAGCTTTTTAAATGTGCTGTTAGAGCACACAGCACACTTTCCATACAGGTTTCTATATACTCCCTGCCTCCCCCGTGTAATCCATAAAGTAACTTTATAAAACTGGCGCCCGGTATGCAAATTACATCAGGTAGTCACCTGGGCGGTGTTCGGCTAGATGGTAGTCACAGTCAGTCCGGGTCCCCTGGGCGTTCTTCGGCGGTAATCACGCCCCTCTGGGCGTGATTCAAATCACCCAGTAGCTCCGACGTCACTCGGGAGCGTGCCGTGCACAACGTCGGCGCACTATGTTCTTAAGCCGCCGCTCATGCGCAGTACAGCCGCTCCCATTCAGGCTGTACTGCGCCTGTGCAGAATAGCCGCGAACTCAGTGCAAGCCGGAGTTCGAGGCTATTCTGCACAGGCGCAGTACAGCCTGAATGGGAGTGGCTGTACTGCGCATGCGCGGCAGCGTAAGAACATAGGCGCGCCGACGTCGTGCACGGCGCGCTCCCGAGTGACGTCGGAGCTACTGGGTGATTTGAATCACGCCCAGAGGGGCGTGATTACCGCCGAAGAACGCCCAGGGGACCCGGACTGACTGACTACCATCTAGCCGAACACCGCCCAGGTGACTACCTGATGTAATTTGCATACCGGGCGCCAGTTTTATAAAGTTACTTTATTGATTACACGGGGAAGGCAGGGAGTATATAGAAACATGTATGGAAAGTGTGCTGTGTGCTCTAACAGCACATTTAAAAAGCTATATATGCGTTTTTGAGGTGATTGGTTCCCTTTAAATCTTAGACTATGCAGATGGTTCAGCTTTCAACAATACAATAACCCTGTCAATTCTTTGAGCGGAGAGGTGCATGAGGCCTCCCATTGAAAGAGATAGCAGGCTGGATTCAGTCCACGGGCGGGGGTTCTGAGCGGAATTTCGGCACCGATTCTATAGATAGAACAGACCCTTAACCGACAGCCAAGACAACAGAAGTGGTTCAGGAAAAATTCGGTTAATGTCTTTGTTGAACCCAATTGAACATTTTTTTGTTTTTTTGTTAGTTTTTAGCACAAGACCGCAACATATCAAAATGTGACTTTCCAAATGCTTTGAACATTATATTGTAAAAGGTGTACTATACATTTACAGCAATACAAAACTTATTTTGTATTCCCCGGCAGGATTCACTAAGAGGCGCACGCCTCTTAGTGAATCTGGCCGGGTGCCCGAACCTGTGCCCGGCGTACTAAATCTACACCTGCTTCCAGCAGGTGTAGATTTGGATCATGATTTACGCCTAAGAGCAGGCGTAACTCATGATAAATGAGGCGCGGGAGGAGGCCACGCCTCCTTCCCGCCTTGTCACGCCCCCAAGCTCTCCCAGCCCCCAAGCTCTCCCAGGGCGAGCAGGGCGTATGGCAGGCATACGCCAGGGAGAAGTGCCGAATCTGCACATTCTCCCTGGCGTATCCCTGGGGCGGAACATTCATAAATGTCCCCCATTGGGTTGATCTATTCAAACTTTTTTTTATTTGAATATACTAGAAATATGCTGACCATATCTTCTTACCCCATGCATAGGGAATTTAGCTGTACACATTAGTCCCCTCAATAACATGTTTTGTTAAACTAAAATGCTTGACTTTGTTGACCTTATAATAAGATCCAGTATTTTATGCACATTTACAACCTGGAGTAGAGAGGTAACTGAAACAATAGGAATGGACACCCCATTTAGACAATGAAAAAAAATTTTTTTTTGAAAAAACAATTCTGTTATCGCCTGAGACACCTTTAAAAACCAATGTTTCAGTGACAAATGTGACAAATGTGACAAAAACATCAGATACTGAGTGGTATTTGGCTGAGTGGGTATTCCTTGCAGGAGTGAAACATCACAGGAGTCCGGAATCAGCAGCATAGAGTGAGGACCAGGGGACATCGGAACAATGTCTGATAACTGATATCCGCACTGATAACTGATAACAGCACAAGTGATATACTATAGATGGTCTCATCAAACAGGACCCGAGGAAGAATGAAGATTAACAAGCTGTGCATGTTTTGCACACTGTGATGGCCCTAAGCAAAACAGTCATCAAAAGTATCAGCCACAACCTACAATGGTTTGCAAAAGTATTCACCCCACTGGGTGTTTTTCCTGTTTTGTTGCATTACAACCAGAAATTAAAATACATTTTAATTAGATTTTATGTAATGGATGTGACAAAACAACAAAAAAATACCATCTATTCTCCCATGACTAGTTGCAGGTGATTTGCATAGGGCACAAGTGCGTAATCTAAGGGCCCTATTCCACAGTAACGATAATCGGCCGGATCGGCCCCATTTGGCCCGATTCGGCCGATTATCGTTCGGTGAAATAGAGAGAACGATCAGCCGATGATCGTGTCATCGGCTGATCGTTCATTTAGGGCAAGACCTAAAATCATCGTTCCCCACCGCGCATCGCTACGGTTGAATAGCGGTGCGCGGCGGGTGACCGACGATTTGAGAAGAAGCAGCAGCATCATACATTACCTGGCCGCGCTGTCTACATCCCCGGGTCCCGCGCGCTCTATCTTCTGAATGGCCGGTCAGCTGACGGAGCGCTTAGCCAATCACAGGCCGGGACCGCCGCTGCCTGTGATTGGCTGAGTGTGGCCTGTCAGCTGACCGGCCATTCAGAAGATAGAGCGCAGGGGACCCGGGGAGGAGACGGAGCGGAGGACAAGCCCTGCAGCCAGGTAATGTATGATGCTGCAAGGGCTGCAAGGACATCGGTAACGATGTCCCTGCAGCCCTCGCTCAACGATCATCGGGCCGTGGAATAGGCCCAGTAAACGAGCGGCGATCTAGCAGATCGCCGCTCGTTTACATCATTGATCGGGCCCACCTCGGCCTGTGGAATAGGACCCTTATGCTGCGTTTACACAGAAGGATTATCGTGCGAATTTGCACGATAAGAATCGAATTCGAACGATAATCATAAGTGTAAATTCTGTGAACGATCAAACGAAGAACGAGAATTCGTTCATTTTGATCTTACAACATGTTCTAAAATCGTCGTTCGCAAAAAATTCGCAGATCGTTCAGTGTAAACAGTCGTTCGCCAATTTAACCAATGTGTAAGATAGGCTTAAGCGATCGCAAAACGAATTTCCGTACGATATATCGTACCGTCTAAACGCTGACCGTTATGAAAAAAAAAATTGTTACTCCGACATCGTTAATCGTACGATCGGGCCAATTATCGTTTCGTGTAAACGCAGCATAAGATAAGTTGGAAATTATCCCCTTAGGTCAAAGGGCACTGAATAGTCCACTGAGGAAGGGCTCTGGGCTGATTAGACTAATGCAGGTGAACATGATGTGCAAGTTGCTATGGATTAAACCACAGTTTAGAGCTGCAGGCGGATACTGACCTTTGTATCTTGGAATGTGGGCAGCATAATGGCGAGTAAGTTGCAGATCATCACGAAGGAAGTGGAACATACAGGATTGGACAGTAGAAAAAATGGTGTGTCCTCATCATTAAAGGGGGTTATAAGGTGTATCCTCACTCACCACCAACAAATGATGCAATCTTATTGCCTTTCAAGAACTAAATGGTTGACTGACAAAAAGGACAGAATCCTCAACTTTTTTGTTCATAGGGGTATAAAACTCTTCCAGAACAATCTGGCTGCGGCTAACTCCTCCCACCCATAGAGAACATGGCTGTGCAGAACATTTATGTATATGGGGAGGCTGGGAAAGATAACGGCGCGCTGATGCGCCCGCATCAGAGCTCCGCAGCTGGAAAGATCACCCCGCTTAAGTACTAGTCACGGAACGGCCGGGTGTTCACGTTGTGTGAACATAGCCTAAAAATGTATGAGCACATTTGGGCTAGGTCCCAGGGCACTTTTACTCGGGAAAGGACTGTTGTCCAGTTGAGCTCACCACTACTTGGGGTGTGAAATTGAATTTGGTAAGGACAGTGGTATGGGTGAAGTGTAGAATTGTACTGTCCTGTCTCTTCCAGTACAAAGGCTGTCTGGTCAGATAGGATTAAAATTGAGTTTTATGGCTATCATAGTGGGTCAAAGGGGTACTAACTTTCCTTAAGGAAAGGTCGTCATAAAAGGAGACCACCTTCCAACAGGACAATTATTCTAAACATACTACTTAAGCTACACTGAAATGGTTTGAGTGGAAGCATTTAAAGGTATTGCAATGGCCTACTGGAATGGCCAACTGAGAATCTGTGGAATGACTGCTGTATACCAACTTGAAAGAGTTGGACCAGTTGTGTCTGGAAGAATTGGTAAAGATCCCAGAGGTAACATGTCCTAAGCTTATAAGGGCATGCACCAAGGAACTTGCTTCTGTAATTGCAGTAAAAAGTGGCCACAAAATATTGACTTCCAGAGAATAAATATTTATGCACATCATAGTTTTCAGTTATATATCCTAAATGGGTTATTGTCCCTCAGAATGTCCCAAATGTTAGAAAAACATTTACTTAAACTGTCCAATCACACACAGAAGTGTTGTTGTGTTGTACTACTGGCATCACCACTCACCGATGGGAACCATGATGCCAGTAGTATAAAACGTGACTGCCAATACCACTGATTGGCTGCAGCAGTTACATGTCAACTGCTAGTAAACAGAGAGTTGGATGTTGACCAGAGCCTCGCCACAAGATTCAATACGTGAGGAAATGTTTTACGCCAATTTATTTGGGACGATTTTTAACACTTTTTAGGGGGAATAACCACTTTAATTCTTGTTTGTGTCGCAGTAAAAATATTTTGCATCTTTAGGCTGGGTTCACACTATGTATATTTCAGGCAGTATTTGGTCCTCATGTCAGGTCCATTATTTCAATACCACAGCCGTTGTTTTAAAATAACAGCAAATATTTGCCATTAAATGATGGCCATCCACTCAATTACAACATTATGTGAACAGAGCCTTTCTGTGTTTTCAATCCACTCCTGGTTTTGGTTGCTATACAGCCTCACAAATACAGCCTCAAATATACATAGTGTGAACCCAGCCTAAGGCTGGGTTCACACTACGTATATTTCAGTCAGTATATTTCAGTCAGTATTGCAACCAAAACCAGGAGTGGATTAAAACCACAGAAAGGATCTGTTCACACAATGTTGAAATTGAGTGGATGGCCGCCATATAACAGTAAATAACTGACATTATTTCAATATAACAGCCGTTGTTCTAAAATAACAGCAAATATTTGCCATTAAATGGCGGCCATCCACTCAATTTCACCATTGTGTGAACAGATCCTTTCTGTTTTTTTTTTTAATCCACTCCTGGTTTTGGTTGCAATACTGACTGAAATATGCATATACTGACTGAAATATACGTAGTGTGAACGCAGCCTAAATGTAGTAGGTACATTGGGGGACACTTACTAACATGCACCCCTGGCGTATGCCACGGAAAAGAACAGATTCACTCCTTCTCTGTTGCATATGCAAGTTGTATCCCCTGCTCACATGATGGGTGTGGCAAGGCAGAGCAGGCGGAGCCTCCTCACACACCTAATTTGAAGCAGGTGTAAACCAGGCAAAAATCTACACCTGCTCTGAGCAGGTGTAGATCTTTGTGCAATGCCTGCGCCAGGCATATGCCTCTTAGCAAATCCATTGTGGGAAAAGGGTGCAGGGCTTAAATGTCCCCCATTGTGTAAAGATGCCCATACACTTTATACTAAACTCTGTCAAATCTGCCACAGTGGGTTCAGTTTGAAACAGGCGTAAACCATGCAAAAACCTACACCTGCTCTGAACAGATGTAGATCTTTGTGCAATATTTGCGCTAGGCGTGCACCTCTTAGTAAATCTGCATGGGGAAAGATGCCCATACTCTTTATACTAAAGTCAAATCTGCCACTGTGGGTTTGACTTGCAGGATATGGAGGCCTCCCGACTCCACTGACAGATGACGTCAGTGAACAAAAAGGTATTTTTGCAGCCCAGCACAAGAGTTATCTTGCAGTGCCTGACCCTGCACCACCACTCAGTCGGCTGATAGTTTTTGGAAATGTATGGCCTCCTTTAGGTTCCGCTTACACAGGCAGATTACTTCCAAAAAAATGTCCATCAACTATGTACAAGTTGATACGCATTCATTGAAAGGATTACTTAGCCAAATTACTGGCAGTCAATGGTGGCAAAAACAAATCCTTGATTGTTAAGTGTAGCCATGCGCTTCCTTCATTGTTGGAGAGACACGCTACAATCAATCAGTCACAATCACAACCATTTGCAGGGTAATAATCGAGTCGCCCACCCAGTAATCACACAGTGTAAAATGACCATAAAGAGTATCTATCACTTGGGCAAACTTCTGACATGTCATGATATCTTAGAACCTGGACCCCCAAAATTGCTCGAATAAAGGTGCATGCGCTTTGCCCCTTCATCTCCACTCTAAACAGCCATAGCGAGCTGGCAAACGATACAGGGTTACATTGGAAGTCTATAGGATATCCTGTTTATAGAATTCCTATATCATCATAAGTCTGTATACCACTTAATATAGCTGTTTAGAGTAAAGATGAAGGGGCACAGCGAGTGCTGCTGCGTGCTTCTACCCTTACATTCTAGCATTAGGCGGAGGTCTCAGCACCCACATCCCCAGTAATACTAATTTCTGCCATGCCATTATGACACGTCAGAGGTTTATCCAAATGATACTGTACTTTCAACCAAATGGTACAAAACACCCACATATCATTTTTAAATTCTAGGTTGTAATGCAACAAAACAGGAAAAACAATACATTTTTACTCTCCGATAATCCTAGGTGAGTATCTCATTGTAAAGCCTGACTCTTCTCAATGCCTGAAAAGTCTCAGTCTCCCATGTCCAGGAAAATGTCCGCTCCTCGGCTGTTTGTATCTTTTGTGCAGCTCATCTCTACCGGCTGCACATTTTCCCTGTGTAAACAGGAGATGTTCGGCCAATAGCAATATAATTATTTAGCCGCATGAATAATACAGGGATCGTTCATGTAGCCTGGCTTGTGTCCTTGCATTGGACTCCTTAAAGGGGTACTCTGGGGCAGGAGGACTTTTTTCCACTATTGCTGGTGAGAGAGGGGAGGAAAGCAACCATGTCCACTTACCTCCCTGGCTCCAGTGCTGAGTCCCGCATTGTGCTACTCTGGTCTCTGGGCGCTTCCTGGTCTATGACTCGGCTTGAGATGTGACGTTTCGATCCTGCTCAGCCATTCAACGACTGTAGTGGGGTACCACTTTGGTGGTTAAATGGCTGGGCGGGCTTGAAATATCACGTTTCATGCTGCATCACAGACTAGGAAGTGGCCGGGGACTGGAGGCTGGAGCAGCGCGACGCAGCTTCCAGTGCTGGAACCAGGGAGGTAAGTGGACCTGGTTGCTTTCATCTAGCCACAGTAAAAAAAAAAGCCTCCCGCCCCATAGTACACCTTTAACACAGAATGACCAGGGAACGAGTTACCAAGTCACAAGTTATACTGGGGGGGATTTACAAAGCTAATTCCAAAGGCGTACACCAGGGAGAAGGTGCAGATTCGCCTTCTCTCTGGCGTACGCCTCCCGTGCACCCCACTCGCCCGATGGGCGGGCTGGCAGAGCTTGTGAGGGCGTGATGAGGCAGGGAGGAGGTGTGGCCTACTCCCGCGCCTCATTTGTCATGATTTACGCCAAATCATGACGCAAATCTACATCTGCTGAAAGCTTACGCATCTTAGTGAATCCTGCTGCGAAAAAGGGGGTGGGGCTTAATATAAATCTCCCCCTGATGTTTACTCACAAAGATATATATATATATATATATATATATATATATATACTGTGGTACCTTGGATTAAGAGTAACTTGGATTGAGAGCGTTTTGTAAGAGGAGCACACAGTTTTTCAAAGTTGTAACTTGGTTTAAGAGCATAACTTTGGTGTAAGAGCTGCCTGTGCTAGGTGGGAGGCGGAGCGGGGGAGGGGCATGGTCTGCATAGCTGGGTCCACTGCACTGTACTCTAACCCACCTTCCAATTCAGAGCCGATCCACTTCAGGCTGGGGCTTGTATCAGGGGACAGGACTGTGGAGGCAATCTCTTCATAGCTGCAACCCTTCTATGTGCCCACATCTGCCCAGCTCATTCCTTCCTGCTCCCTGCAGTCTCTTTCAGCCCTTGTGTTTCCCATCCTCTCCATTCCTGCTATAATGTGCCTGCACTTACACTCAGCTATACACACTGCTGCTATAATGTGCCAGCACTTACACTCAGCTATACACACTGCTGCTATAATGTGCCTGCACTTACACTCAGCTATACACACTGCTGCTATAATGTGCCTGCACTTACACTCAGCTATACACACTGCTGCTATAATGTGCCAGCACTTACACTCAGCTATACACACTGCTGCTATAATGTGCCAGCACTTACACACAGCTATACACACTGCTGCTATAATGTGCCTGCACTTACACTCAGCTATACACACTGCTGCTATAATGTGCCAGCACTTACACTCAGCTATACACACTGCTGCTATAATGTGCCAGCACTTACACTCAGCTATACACACTGCTGCTATAATGTGCCAGCACTTACACTCTGCACTGTGCTGCATAGAGAAACTTCTGTTACTGTACCACAAATTTAAAATATAACATATTTAGCTGTTTCTAAATCTTTGTTTCATGTGTTTTACATGATATTCAGAATAAAAGAAATCATTATTTTTGGGGTGTGGAACCAGTTGTCTGAATTTCAATGATTTCTTATGGGAAAATTTGCTTTGGTTTAAGAGTGATTTGGATTACAAGCACCGTCCCGGAACAAATTATGCTCGTAATCCAAGGCACCACTGTGTATGTGTGTATATATATCTATCTATCTATCTATATATATATATATATATATATATATATATATATATATATATATATTGCTCAAAAAAATAAAGTGAACACTTAAACAACACAATATAACTCCATGTCAATCGTATCTTTATGAAATAAACATGTCCAGTTATGAAGCAATTCTGAGGGTGAATCAATTTCTCCTGCTTTTGTGCAAATGGGACAATTAACAGGTAGAGATGATGGGCAAATAGCAAGGCAACCCCTATAAAGGAGAGATTCTGCAGTTGGTGACCACAGACCATTTCTCTGTTCTGACCCTTTTGGTTGTTGTTTTGGCCACTTTTGCATGTTGTCATCGCTCTCCCCCCTTGAGGTAGGATGAGGTGGTGTCTACAACCCACAATAGGTGCTCAGGTAGTGCAGCTCATCCAGGATGGCACATCAATGCGAGCTGTGGCAATAAGGTTAGCTGTGTCTGTCAGCGTAGTGTCCAGAGTATGGAGCAGATACAAGGAGACAGAACAGACACCAGGAGACGGGGAGGGGGCTGTAAGAGGGCAAGGAGAAGAAGTGTTAAGAGCCCTGTAAAATGACCTCCAACAGGCCACTAATATCTATGTGCCTGCGCAGACTGTCAGAAACCGACTCCATGAGGGTGGAATGAGGGTCCGACTTCCTCAAGTTGGTGTTGTGCCCACAGCCCAACACTGTACAGGGCAATTGACATTTACCAGAGAACACCACTAGCGCCCTGTGCTCTTAAAGGGGTTATCCAGCGCTACAAAAACATGGCCACTTTCCCCCTACCGTTGTCTAGAGGTTTGGGTGGGGTTTTGAAACTCAGTTCCATTGAAGTAAATGGAGCTAAATTGCAAACTGCACCTGAACTGGAGACAACAGTAGGGGGAAAAGTGGTCATGTTTTTGTAGCGCTGGATAACCCCTTTAACGGATGAGAACAGGTTCACACTGAGCACATATGACAGATGTCACATAATCTGGAGACGCCATGGAGAGCGATCTGCTGCCTGCAACATCCTTCAGTACGACCGATTTGGCAGTGGGTGAGTAATAGTGTGGGGTGGCATTTCTTGCCGGAGCCGCTTGCTTCACTGTGTGAACTGACAGGGCTTTCTACGGCCAGAATTCACAGAATTCCGTCCGCAGAAAACTGACATGTCAGTTTTTTCCGGCACCGCATGGGATCCCGGCCGGAGCACATACGATGTGTGTACGCTCCGGCCGGGATCCTATTCAAAATAAGGCTATGTTCCACCCCTGAAAACTACGGCCGTAGTTTTACGTAGTGTGAACATAGCCTTAAGGACATTACATCCAAGTTGGATCAGCCTGGAGTGTGTTTTTCCACTTCCAAGGAAACTCCTTTGCAGAATTTTCAGCTCACGCCCGCTCCATTCTATGCACGGGCGGATTCCTTCATCCCTCCAAAGAATGATCAAGTTGACTCTTTGGTCAGAGGGCGGAATCCGCACGTGCATAGAATGGAGTCTATGACACAGGCGGAGACACGCGCCCGCCGCAGCCCGCGAGCAGGCGCGAGCTGAAAATTCCGCAATGGAGTTTTTATAGATTAGATAGCATTGTGTTGGTGACAGGTTCCCTTTAAATGGCTGTACAAAAGATGTTATCAGCCAACAAATGAGAGATTCCTATATACTATATATATACCATTTGTTTTGGCCCCTAAATGACACTAATTACATCTGAGGTATAGACTGTATGGCACTGTTGGGGGGCTTCTGGTAAATAACTAGTTAAATAACATAACTAGTGTCATATTTTCCTTATGTTACAATTGTTGTTGCTACAGCAAACACGCAGAAGCATATGACACTCTCGGTTGGATATGTGCTTTGTGTATTTATTAACAGAGTGACGTTCTGTAGTCATGGGACTTTTTTTTTCCCTTTTAGGAGAGGGTAACAATAGTTCTACCATCATCTTTTTGTAAGGGAACAGTACAGTAAGTTTGTGTATAAAAATGTTAAAAAATTATGTATCTGTATTGCAAAGCTTTGTGTACTTAGTTTTTACAGTGGCACACAGCCATCTAAAAAGGAATGTGTCGCCTAAATTTTACTCCTTGTTCCCCGCTTGCTGCCGGTGTGCCGACAGCGAGTGGGTAAGTATGTGTGTGGGTAAGCGCTCACTTTCCCCTCGTTCCCTGCTTGCTGTCGGTGCTATTACATTTCAATAAAGTTTTTTATTGAATTATTTCAGTTTTTTAAACATGGACACAACAAAGAAGTAAGGCAGAGAAATAAGCATAAGATAATCAAATGCATATTCAACTGTTGGTGCTATTACACGCACCGACATGTAGCTGTGGGAGGGGTTGCTCAGACTATCTTTAGATTGTCCGGATAGCCCATAGAAGATAGCAGCGACAGCCAGCAGACCGTCGCTATCATTATTGCCATTTTGGTTCATGCAGGAAGGCAACGATCAGCCGACATCGTGCATATCGGATGATCGTTGCCTTTCTGCATGACCTATTACACAAAACAATTATTGGCCAGAACGGCCAGCCAATGATCACTTTGTATAATAGGACTCTTATACTGGGAAATATCTGCCTGATTTGGCAGATAATGGAACCGTGTAATAGGGCCTTTAGGGCTCTCTGGGTTCTATATAATGGATCTGTACAACACTATTCCATAAAATATGGTGCAAGCATGAGGCTAAAACTATAGACATTGGGGGAAAATGGATCAAAGGGTGTAAAATATAGACCGGTGCCCACAGCAACCAATCACAGCTCAGCTTTCAATTCTGGTAAAATGAAAGCTGAGCTGTGATTGGCTGCTGTAGGCAGTTTACATCAGTCTAATTTTTTACACCCTTTGATAAATCTGGGCCATATGTTGTTGGTCTTTCTCCAAGTTTCTATACAGTTAAGTACATAAGTGGTTGCTATACACCTCTGATACTAGTTATCTTGATATATAGCAGTGTTAAAGTTGTACTCTGGAGAAAAAAATCTAACTGGTGCCAGTGTTATACAGATTTGTAAAATCAATAAAAAAAACAAAAACTTAATTCTTCCAATACTAATCAGCTGCTGTATGCCCTAAAGGAAGTGGTGTATTTTTTCCAGTCTGACACAGCGCTCTCTACTGCCACCTCTGTCCCGAGTAGTATCAAATCCCCATAAAAAAACCCTTTTCTGCTCTGGACAGTTCCTGACATGGACAGAGGTGGCAGCAGAGAGCAACCTATCAGACTGGGGGAAAAAAACATCACTTGCAGGACATAAAGCGGCTGATAGGTACTGGAAGGCTTGAGTTATTTTTTTGTTATTATAGAAGTAATTTACAAATCTGTATACCGTTTTGACACAAGTTGAACTGATAACATAATTTGCAGAAACATGAAAACAGGAACCAAATGGCCCCTATAAGTCTTCAGCGCCGAATCAGAAGAAAGCACAGGTGAGAAATGGGGCCCACCCATTTCTAGTTATGCCCCTGGCTAGGACAGAGGGAAACCCAGAGATGACAGTCTGAATTGTCTAACAGGTTGCTTCGGCCTCAAATTTTACGCTCCGGCCTCCGATTTTCTGGGATGTTTACAATAACATCACATGATCTCCAGCTAGTGCTATGCCACTCTCTACAGCAGAGAAGAGATACCTTTGGGTCAGAGTAAGAGAGTCCGATATCCACTCTAGAAATGATTTATGCTCCATAGAATACTAGCCTAATGGACTTTTTGAAGCAGACTTACTCTCCCTATGGAGAGTATTTATTTATTTTTTTTTTTAAAGAAAGAAAAGTCTCTCTGTTAAGTAGAGCAGCAGATCTTCTAGCAGAGGAGCTGCAAGGAACCCACTTCTCCCAGAGGTTCCTGCTTTTAAAACTGCCAGTTGGGCTTCTACTAACAACAACATTAGGCTAGTGGGGGGTAAAATTATCTCACTTCATTCCCACAATGGTGTATTTCATGAATGAAACTATGTTAGTCTATGCACAGCACAGTTACATATCCTACTACAGTAGTTAGCGCTACGGGAACTGTGTTTATTAACAGTAATTATGGACCCTATACTGTACTGATGACATACATACTTAAATTTGTATTTTTTTTACCTTATGTTCTTACACTATTTGTATATTGTTTGCATTTTATGTTTTTGCATGCTCCCCTTGCTGTTCCTGTTCCCCTTTTGTGATGTTCCCATCACTTTCTGAGGTTTTCAGGTGAACCAGACACCCTCCCCGCTAAAAATCGCTGGCACTTTTACACAGGCCGATTATTGGCAGAAGGAGCGATTTTAGCAACATTCCTTGCCAATATTCAGCCCATGTAAAAGGGCCTTAAAGCAGAAGTTCTATAAAACTAAAAATAACAGGAAGGCAGGGGGTGCGGGAACATAATAAACAAAGTATACTTACCTATCCTCTCGCTCTGTATCACTGTTCCGGGGTCTCGCTGACAGTCGCCGGCATCCTGCAGTTCTTCCAGCTGCAACATCATGTACCCAGCTGAGGGACTGCCCGTTCAGAGAATCAGTGACATTTTTATTTTAATAAAATGTCATTTTAATATTTTAATACCACACACAACCTGAGGACAGGGTAGGCGCTGTTTTTGCAAGAAAGTAGCTGTGCTTTTCTAATCCTGAATAATCCCTTTACCAAGGAGAAACCTCCTCTTCTTCTGGCTTAGGTGAAGCAGTTCATAGGTTCCTTATAGACATCAGGACAAAGTTAATGTCTCTTCCACCGGGAAGACAACAGAAGTTGATTCCTATAGTATAAGTCAGTGTTTCCTAACCAATTCCACCTCGGTGCACCCCTTGGAAAAAAAAAAAATTAGCTTTGGACACCCTGACCAAATAATGTTCTACAAAAAACATCATTCAGAATGATTTCTTCCAGCTACAATTCATCTCTTCATAATCTGCCAGACTGTTATGGATGCACCTCAGCAGTGCTGTCATATTAACCCCTTAGTGACCGCCGATACGGCTTTCTACGGCGGTCACTAATGGTCCTTATTCTGCTGCCATCAGCTTTTTACGGCGATGGCAGAGAATAAGGCTGCGGGGCCGGGACGGCCCCCACCCCATCCCCCCGGCTACCGGAGGTAGCTGAGGGGTTGGGGCAGTGTGTAGGGTCCGTCCCGCCCCCCCCCCTTACCGACGATCGCCGCTATTAACGTTATAGCGGCGACCGTCGGTAAAGGAGATTACCGGTGCCGCCGCCGCCTTTCATCTCCCCCCGCCGTGAATCTACGGCGGGGGGAGATGAAATAACTGTCCCCCAGACCTCAGATCAGCCCCCCCTAGTGCCCCAATTACTAACCCCCGTCCCCCGGCGGCCATCATTTCCAAGATGGCCGCCGCCATCGCTGTGAACCGACTAATGTCGGTTCACAGCGATGTAAAAGTTAAAATGAATGAAAGCCCCATGCTCTCCGCCACCGGAGGTAGCGGAGAGCATGGGGCAGTCATCGGGGACCCCCCTGTTTGGTGCCGGTACAAGCGATCAGCGGTATATACTATATACCGCTGATCGCTTGTGCCATGTGCTCCAGGCACTTTTTATCCCCTGTCACCATGAATGATTGGTGACAGGGGATAAAAAGTGATGTCCCCCCACCCCCCAAGTCGCCCCCCACCCCCCCTGTCACCCCCGTCCCCCAGTCACCCCCCCTTCCCCATATACTCACCGGATCCACGGAGCTCCTTCCTCCTCGACGTCCTGGCTGGTTATGAAGTGCGCATGCGCTTCACAACCAGCCAACTCTGAAAATTTAAAGTGACAGAGACCAATTTGGTCTCTGTCACTGAACTATGATTACTGAGATAGAAAATATCACAGTAATCATAGTAATACAGTGAAAATGAATATGTAAAGTACAAAAAGTGACAAACATACAAAAAAATAAAACACACACTTTTTATTATAGTAATAATTGCAGTTTACTCCCAAATTACCCCTAACCCCCCCCCAGATTACCCGTAACCACCGCACGTTGCCCGTAACCACCGCACATTGCCCGTAACCACCGCACGTTGCCCGTAACCACCGCACGTTGCCCGTAACCACCGCACGTTGCCCGTAACCACCCCACGTTGCCCGTAACCACCACAAATTGCCAGTGACCCCCTCCCGATTGCCCGTAACCACCCCAAATTACATGTACCCACCCCAGATTACCTATAAGCACTTCAGTTTATCAGTAACAATCCCAGATTGTCTGTAACCCTTCCAGGTTGCACATAACCCCCCAGGTTCCCCGTAATCATGCCAGATTACATGTAACCCCCCCCCCAGATTGCACGTAACCACCGCGCGTTGCCTCTGACCACGCCACAATGCCTCTGACCACGCCACGATGCCTCTGACCACGCCACGATGCCTCTGACCATCGCACGTCGCCTCTGACCATCGCACGTCGCCTCTGACCACCGCACGTCGCCTCTGACCACCGCACGTCGCCTCTGACCACCGCACGTCGCCTCTGACCACCTCACGTCGCCTCTGACCACGCCACGGCGCCTCTGACCACCCCAAATTGCCAATGACCCCCTCCAGATTGCGGTGCCCATGCCAGATAACAGGTATCCACCCCAGATTGCCTATAAGAACTTCAGTTTATCCGTAACCACCCCACATTGCCCGTAACCACCCCACGTTGCCCGTAAGCACCCCAGATTGTCAGTAAGCACTGCAGGTTGCCCGTAACCACCCCACGTTGCCCGTAACCACCCCAGATTGTCTGTAAGCACTGCAGGTTGCCCGTAACCACCCCACGTTGCCCGTAACCACCCCAGATTGTCTGTAAGCACTGCAGGTTGCCCGTAACCACCCCACGTTTCCTGTAACCATCCCAGATTGTCTGTAAGCACTGCAGGTTGCCCGTAACCAGCCCACGTTGCCTGTAACCAGCCCACGTTGCCTGTAACCAGCCCACGTTGCCTGTAACCAGCCCACGTTGCCTGTAACCACCCCACGTTGCTGTAACCACAGCAGGTTGCCCGTGACCACCACACGTTGCCCATAACCACCCCTCGTTGCCCGTAACCACCCCACGTTGCCTGTAACCACCCCAGGTTGCCGTAACCACAGCAGGTTGCCCGTGACCACCCCATGTTGTCCGTAACCACCCCAGATTACCTGTAACCACCTCAGGTTGCCCATAACCACCCCTGGTTGCCCGTAACCACCCCACATTACCTGTAATCTCATTTTTTTTATTCTATTTTAGTAACTGCGCTATTCTAATAACCATTACTAGCTGCAATTTTGCTCCTGTAAATTGGCGCTCCTTCCCTTCTGAGCCCTGCTGTGTGCCCATACAGTGGTTTATGCCCACATATGGGGTACCGTTGTACTCAGGAGAACCTGCGTTACAGATTTTGGGGTACGTTTTCTCTCCTGTTCCTCGTCAAATTGAGAAATTTCAAACTAAACCAACATATTATTGGAAAAATTTGAGTTTTTCATTTTTACTGGCCAATTTTGAATACTTTCCTCTAATACCTGTGGGGTAAAAATGGTCACCACACCCCAAGATGAATTCTTTGAGGGGTGCACTTTCCAAAATGGGGTGACTTTTGGGGGGAATCTATTCTGCTGACACTACAGGGGCTCTGCAAACGCACCTGGCGCTCAGAAACTTCTTCAGAAAAATCTGCACTGAAAATGCAAATTGGCGCTCCTTCCCTTCTGAGCCCGGCTGTGTGCCCATGCAGTGGTTTATGCCCACATATGGGGTACCGTTCTACTCAGGAGAACCTGCTTTACATATATTGGGGTGACATTTCTCTCCTGTTCCTCTAGAAATTGAGAAATTTCAAACTAAAGGAACATATTATTGGAAAAAATCGAGTTTTTCATTTTTACTGTCTACTTTTGAATACTTTCCTCAAACACCTGTGGGGTCAAAATGCTCACCACACCCCAAAATAAATTCTTTGAGGGGTGCACTTTCTAAAATGGGGTGACTTATTGGGAGATTTTACTCTGCGGACACTACAGGGGCTCTGCAAACGCACCTGGCGCTCAGAAACTTCTTCAGCAAAATCTGCATTGAAAAAGCTAATTGGCGCTCCTTTCCTTCTGAGCCCCGCTGTGTGCCCATGCAGTGGTTTATGCCCACATATGAGGTACCTTTTCACTTAGGAGAACCTGCGTTACAAATTTTGGGGTACTTTTTTCCTCTTGTTCCTCGTGAAATTGAGAAATTTCAAACTAAACGAACATATTATTGGAAGAATTCGAGTTTTTCATTTTTACTGTCTTCTTTTGAATACTTTCCTGTAATACCTGTGGGGTCAAAATGGTCACCACACACCAAGATGAATTCTTTGAGGGGTGTACTTTCCAAAATGGGGTGACTTATGGGGGGTTTTCTCTCTGCTGACACTACAGGGGCACTGCAAACGCACCTGGCGCTCAGAAACTTCTTCAGCAAAATTTGCATTGGAAAAGCTAATTGGCGCTCCCTTCCTTCTGAGCCCTGCTGTGTGCCCATACAGTGGTTTACGCCCACATATGGGGTACCGTTGTACTCAAGAGAACCTGCATTACAAATTTTGGGGTGCTTTTTGTCTCATATTCCTTTTGAAAATGAGAAACTTTAATCTAAACGTATATATTATTTTTACTGCCTAATTGTGAATACTTTCCTCCAGCCCCTGTAGGGTTAAAATGCTCATTATACCCCTAGATTAATTCTTTAAGGTGTGTAGTTTCCAAAATGGGGTCACTTATGGGGGTTTTCAGGATACCAGACTTCTAAATCCATTTAAAAAAAGAACTGGTCCCTAAAAAAATCAGTTTCACGAAAATGTCATAATTTGCTGATACATTTCTAAGCCCCATAACACCCTAAAAAAGTAAAATATGTTTACCAAATTATGCCAGAATAAAGAAGACATATTGGTAATGTGACTTAGTAACTAATTTATGTGCTACGACTTTCTTTTTTTAGAAGCAGAGAATTTCAAAGTTCATAAAATGCTAATTTTTTCAATTTTTCATGATATTTTGATGTTTTTCACAAAAAACACACAAAATAGTGACCAAATTTTGCCACTAACATAAAGTGCCATATGTCACGAAAAAACAATCTCAGAATCGCTAGCATACGTTAAAGCATCACTGAGCTATAAGAGCATAAAGTGAGACAGGTCAGATTTTGAAAAATTAGCCTGGTCATTAAGGCCCAAACTAGCTGCAGCACGAAGGGGTTAACTGTCTGTTCCGCCATGTTGTATAGCTTCACTAAATATACAAATTATGACATCCTTAACAAGACAAACATCTTAGGTTCCGCACTTTTCCAGAAACTTCCTCCCCTTTTTCCCACCTATAAGATCCTAAACAGTAGTATTTCCGCTGTTTAGTGTCATGTGCAGTAAAATAGGTAGGTGTGTGGGTTTTCCCTGTATGTAGGATCCCCTGCTGTGCCCCCATACAGTAATAATGCCCACAGCTGTGCCCCAATAAAGTAATAAGGCTCTCTGCTGTGTCCTTCCATATAGTATACATGCCCCTTGCTTTGTCCCTATATAGTAAACATGCCCCTTGCTGTAGTAATTGTGCCCTCATCAAATGATGCCCCCTGCTGTGCCCTTAATCTAGTAATAATGCCCTCTGCCATAATGCCCCCCATAGTCATAATTCCCGCCCTGGTGTGAACATTCCCCTATAGTAATAATGCCCCTCTGCTGTGCACCTCCCCCTATAGTGATAATGCTCCCACCTGTGCCACAACAAACATAAAACAAACAAAAATACTGCAAACCTAGAGAAAAAGAAATGGCTGCACCTCACACCCATGGCTGACACTAATGCCTCTCTGCTACATTTAAAAACCAACGCCAGAATGTTGGTATATAATTTGATCAAACCATATTGCCTCATGTACCGCGTGCAGGTCTTCTCGCCCTACACTAAACCAACACTGTGTCGGTCAGCGACCGCAAACCCTGCAAGCCAAGCTACAACAGGGGAGGGGGGCCTTAGAATGGCCCTGCAACCCCACTGACACAGGACCAAACCCACTGGGCCTCCCTACACCCCACAGGCGACACCTGCGGAGAAGGTGGCCGCCAAGCAACATGAGTGTGAAGAAGGTGTTACTACTCACCACTGCACCAGCAGGTAGAATGGGAGAAAAAGAAGGTCAAATAAATGGGTCACATCAAAAAACACGTCTAACCTGCGCCATAAATGCAGTATGAACTCTTCTATTGGATCCAGCAGGTGAAAAAAGTATAATGCCTCGTCCACACATCTGTTGTTTCTGTTGTGGATTAGAATATTGACCCACTGATGTCTATAGCCTCATACACACATCTGTGTTTTTATATAGATCCCTGTTTTTTTTTTCAAATTGGCCACTTGGTTCTGGGGATCTTTGCCATTTTATACATATGAAAATTGGGTTGCTTGGTGCACTGAAAGCAGGCCCAGTTCCCCCAGTGCATTAATATGCCCTCCTCCTAGGTGATGGGAGCCTTCCCTGTTATCTCAGTCGCGCCTTCCTGTTCATGTTCGGCCCAACCTGGCTCTGCTGCAGCCAGCAGTTCTTCTGAAAAACATTCACAGTCAGGGTATGAGCATGTGCAGTAGGATTTATACCTCACTCTGATGATGTTGCTTAAGATTAGGGCGGGCCAGACATGAAAAAGAAGGTGGAACTGCGAAAACAGAGAAGGCCCGCATCACCTGGGGGGAGGACAGATGGATGCACTGGGGGCAGTGGACCCGCTTCTAATGCACTAAGTGACCCCATTTCCATATTTAAAATGGCAAAGATCTCTAGAACCAAGTGACGGATTTGAATAAGAAACACAAAAACAGAATCAGTGCAGCAGAGCCCAAAATGTTGTATGAAAAGCTTATTATGCACACTGATTTGGTACGTTCACTTTAAATTGAAGCTTTCAGCTGTAATTCATGTTTCAAACTGCTGATACTGTTAGATGACTATTAGGTCAGGGAGACACATGGTACCTTTCATATAGCCATCTGTGCTTGCAGAATGTAAAAAAACGCTTTTATTCTACCATATGAAGAGTCAAAGAGGCTTTCCTAAGATCCTGAAGCGCAGCAAGCTATAACATTACCTCTCTCCCATACTTGACCCTGCTTGGCTTTCAAGTGTCAATCAAGCAGGGAGGGGAGAGCGGAGACATTCCAGCTTGCAGCTATTCAGGAGCTTGGGAAAGCCTCTATGACTACATTCTCTACATTCTGGAAGCATAGGCGGATATATGAGAGGTACCATTTGTCTCCTTGACTTAAAGCAGCACTATCAGCAGGTTCAGGCCAGTGAACCTGCTGGCATGAGCTAGCCGCAATTTACAGTGGTAAAAAAAAAAGTATTTAGTCAGTCACCAATAGTGCAAGTTCCACCACTTAAAAAGATGAGAGAGGCCTGTAATTGACACCATATGTAGACCTCAACTATGAGAGACAAAATGAGAAAACAAATCCAGATAATCACATTGTCTGATTTTGTAAGAATTTATTTGCAAATTATGGTGGAAAATAAGTATTTGGTCAGTAACAAAATTTCATCTTAATACTTTGTTATATATCCTTTGTTGGCAAATGTTTTCTGTAAGTTTTCAAAAGGTTGGCACACACTGTTGTTGGTATGTTGGCCCATTCCTCCATGCAGATCTCCTCTAGAGCAGTGATGTTTTGGGGCTGTCGCTTGGCAACACGGACTTTCAACTCCCTCCAAAGGTTTTCTATAGGGTTGAGATCTGGAGACTGGCTAGGCCACTCCAGGACCTTGAAATGCTTCTTACGAAGCCACTCCTTCGTTGCCCTGGCGGTGTGCTTTGGATCATTGTCATGTTGAAAGACCCAGCCACGTTTCATCTTCAATGCCCTTGCTGATGGAAGGAGGTTTGCACTCAAAATCTCACTATACATGGCCCCATTCATTCTTTCATGTACCTGGATCAGTCGTCCTGGCCCCTTTGCAGAGAAACAGCCCCAAAGCATGATGTTTCCACCCCCATGCTTTACAGTAGGTATGGTGTTTGATGGATGCAACTCAGTATTCTTTTTCCTCCAAACACGACAAGTTGTGTTTCTACCAAACAGTTCCACTTTGGTTTCATCAGACCATAGGACATTCTCCCAATACTCTTCTGGATCATCCAAATGCTCTCTAGCAAACTTCAGATGGGCCCGGGCATGTACTGGCTTGAGCAGTGGGACACGTCTGGCACTGCAGGATCTGAGTCCCTGGCGGCGTAGTGTGTTACTGATGGTAGGCTTTGTTACATTGGTCCCAGCTCTCTGCAGTTCATTCACTAGGCCCTTCCGCGTGGTTCTGGGATTTTTGCTCACCGTTCATTTTGACCCCACAGGGTGAGATTTTGCGTGGAGCCCCAGATCGAGGGAGATTATCAGTAATCTTGTATGTCTTCCATTTTCTAATTATTGCTCCCACAGTTGATTTCTTCACTCCAAGCTGGTTGCCTATTGCAGATTAAGTCTTCCCAGCCTGGTGCAGGGCTACAATTTTGTTTCTGGTGTGCTTTGACAGCTCTTTGGTCTTCACCATATAGGAGTTTGGAGTCTGACTATTTGAGGGTGTGCACAGGTGTCTTTTTATACTGATAACAAGTTTAAACAGGTGCCATTACTACAGGTAATGAGTGGAGGAAAGGGGAGACTCTTAAAGAACAAGTTACAGGTCTGTGAGAGCCAGAAATCTTGATTGTTTGTAGGTGACCAAATACTTATTTTCTATCATAATTTGCAAATACATTCTTACAAAATCAGACAATGTGATTTTCGGGATTTGTTTTCTCATTTTGTCTCTCATAGTTGAGGTCTACCTATGATGTAAATTACAGACGCCTCTCATCTTTTTAAGTGGGAGAACTTGCACTATTGGTGACTGACTAAATACTTTTTTTCCCCACTGTATCTTAGGATTCTCGGCTGTCCTTTTTATTCCTGTGGGGTCGGGTATACTGGTGTATTCTGCTAATTACCCATATGCTGATTAGCGGGTTCGGAGCATTTGGGGCGTTCCCCATGCTCCCAAAGCACCCGCTCTGCCAGCTTGGCCTGCCCCCTTCCGGCCCACCCACTATTTATATTCATATATGCATAGCTAGCAGCATAGCTAACTTGGATTGACAGCGCCTTGCAAGAAGAGCTCACAATTTTTCAAATTTCTAACTTGGTTTAAGAGCATTGCTTTGGTTTAAGAGCTCCCGGTACTGGGTGGGAGGGGCATGGTGGGCAGAGCCGTATTGACAGCTGCTGCTGCCCTAGGCACTGAACTTGTAGACGCCCCCCATCTGCACCCATCAATTAGCATCATCATAGGCCGCGTTCCCACATTTACTGTACGTCACCACATGCAGCCGAAACCAGACCCTCATGCGGTAACCAATAGGGGTATGGCCACTAATGCTGGTAACAGCAGGAAGAAATGGGAGCCTGGTTTCGGCCACATGCATTTCTCTACATGTAGAAACATTGTCTGAATCGCGTTTTTCATGGTTTTTAACTGCCTAAAACATCACAAATTTCCACATTGAATCAATGATTAGAGACGTCTGCAATTTGTCTGAGGGAATTCTCACCACAGGATTGGTAGATTGGTAGGTAATAGCTCCAGGTGTCACATTACCACCGCCACACCAGACCGGAAGAATACTGCCATACTGTGAATAACACCACCACACCAGACCTGACCAATACCGCCATACTGTGACTGGGTAACACCACCATACCAGACCTGACTAATACCACCATACTAAGACTGGCTAACACCACCATACCAGACCTGACCAATACCACCATACTGTGACTGGGTAACACCACCACACCAGACCTGACTAATACCACCATACTGTGACTGGATAACATTGCCATACCAGACCTGACCAATACCCACCCCACACCCCCGGAAAGACACCAGATTTGGGAGGTGGGAGACTAAAAATAATAATAATAATAATAATAAAAAAAATTTCTTCACCCCACTCCCTGGTGCTACCCCCCATGCAAGGTGCTGCCCTAGGCACCGGACCACGGGTGCCTAATGGTAAATACAGCCCTGATGGTGGGCATGGTCTGCATAGTGGTCTACCGCACTGTGCTCTGACCCAGGAAGTCACCCTCACCTTCCAAATCATAGCAGATCCACTTCAGGCTGGGCCTTGCATCAGGGGACAGGACTGTAGAGGTAATCTCTTCATAGCTGTAACCCCTCTATGTGCCCACATCTACCCTGCTCATTCCTTCATGATCCCTGCAGTCTCTCTCTACCCTCTTATTTTCATCCTCTTCATTCCTGCTATAATCTGCCTGCACTTACACTCAGCTATACACACTGCTGCTATAATGTGCCTGCACTAACACTCAGCTATAAACACTGCTGCTATAATGTGCCTGCACTCAAAAACAGCTATACACACTGCTGCTATAATGTGCCTGCACTCAAACGCAGATATACACACTGCTACTATAATGTGCCTGCACTCAAACGCAGATATACACACTGCTGCTATAATGTGCCTGCACCTACATTCAGCTATACACACTGCTGCTATAATGTGCCATTTACTCTGCTGTATAGAAAAGTCTCTGTCACTGTCCTGCTGCACAGCTCTGATTCTCACTTCCTGATTGGTCCATGCTGAACACACACCCCTTCCCCATTGCTGTCATGTGACCAAACAGAGCTCTGACAGCAGCCCTGCTTCTCTATTCTAGCCTATGTATTACATTACTGCATTATGGGGATCTGCAGTTCCATCCTGTATCTACAAACTGTTGCTGTTTTTTTAGGTTTATGCAGTTACTATACATTATACTCCACATGCTGATTGCTATACGGTACAGTAACTTATAATATGACATATCCAGCTGTTTCTTAATGTTTGTTTCATTTGTTTTACATGTTATTCAGGGGAGGCTGTTAACTAGGCTACCAGGGACATCACTGGGGGGTTAATTAGGCTACCAGGAACATCAATGGGGGGGGGGGGGGGGGTTAGCTAGGCCTACCAGAGGCATCACTGGGGGGGGGGGGGATAACTAGACTACAAGGGGCATCACTGGGGGTTAACTACAATAGTAGGGGCACTAGGGGAAGAATACTTTGCCGTCCCCTGGATGCTGCAAACACACTACTAACTGCACAGTATGCGGCCCTCAAATGATTTTATTAATGCCCGATCGGCCCTTGACATGGAAAAGGTTCCTCACCCCTGGGGATTGGGAAAGCGTTATAAGCAGATTATTAATAAATGGGGGAAAAGCTAGAGGGAGAGTTATGAAGCTATCCTTTAATAAGAGGTTGCTGCCCATAGCAACCAATCAGAGATCAGCTTTCATTTTACCACAGCAGCATGAGAAATGACAGCTGTGCTCTGATTGGTTGCTAGGGGCAACACCGCGAATATCTCTCCCTCCTAGGTCTGTAGACCCTAAGCTCCTATACTAGAACTAGAGTGAAACGCCCGGAGGAGGAGAGAGGTGATTGTGGTCCCGAGGCCACATCTGGCCGGGGCTTCGGGGGGTTAATCCTCTCATGTACGTCTCCATGATGGAGGCCGGGCACAGGTAGCGCAGTACCCGCAGTCACATCACTGACAGTGCTTCCCCATGGCTCAGTGACAGTGTATAGGACCTGTACCATAGGTAACACACGGTGACGCTACCGCCCGCTATCCGGCACGGGAGGAGACGGAACGCTTTGGAGTTAACTGCGGATTGATGGACTGCACCATCCTGTGCCGGGAGGGGAGGACGGATGAGAGCAGACAATCCTCCGCCCCGCTCTACCCACGTCCCCAGAGCGGCAGCACAGAGCCCCCGCCATCTCCGCTGCGTGCAGAGCTCCGAGCCGTGTGAGGAGCGGAGCCGTGCGCCGGCCATCGTCCTGCCTCTCCCGCTGACCTGTCCCCGCCCTCTCTCCCCTCACAATCCGCTGGCCCGGCTGCAGGGCAGGCTGTGGACACTCGCTCTCTCCGCTTCTCTTGTTTGTTGTCCTTGAGTCATCGTGGACGATCCGTGACAACGGGGGCAGAGATGGGGCGCAGCTGGTGAGCGGCTCCACGTGACCCCCCCGAGGAGCTGCGGCAGCCCCGGACCGGACGAGGATGAGCAGCGGCGGCGGCGGCGGCGGCCAGTGAGCGAGGAGCAGCCCCGGACCCGCTGCCGGATCTCCGTCCTGTCTGTACGTATCAGCCCCGGGAATGAATGGTCGGGCCCGTGCCAAGTGCGGGGAACATGGCACCTATATATATATATATATATATATATATATATATATATATATATATATATATATATATATATACACACACACACACACATCATGGCAGCTATACACATGTATCATGGCACCTATACATTATCATGGCAGCTATATATACATCATGCCACCTATACATTATCATGGCAGCTATATATACATCATGGCAGCTATATATGTATTAGACCTGTGTATATATATACATATATAATATATATATATATATATAGTGATCAGCTGCATCTCATACACTGGGATATGACACCAGCCTCTGGATCTATAGGATTGCCTCCTATTATATAAGCAGTCATTTACATTCTCCCAGTGCACCATGCAGAGAGCTGGCATTCCTGGGCACCATCACATACATATACACATATATATATCATAGCATATACATCCATCCATACATATATATTATAGCGTATACAGATACATCATAGCATATACATATATTTCAGCATATGCATATATATCAGTATATACATATATAGCATATCCATCCATCCATATACAACATATACATATATATATCATAGTATTTACATATATAGCATATACATACATACATATATCATAGCGTATACAGATACACCATAGCATATATACATCCATCTATCCATATATATCATAGCGTACACATCTATCTATACATATATATCATAGCATATATCATAGCATATACATATTGTAGCATATACATATATAGCATAGCACATATATATATATACACATATATCATAGTATATGCATAGATATAATTTGCCATTGGAAATCAAACAGGCTTTGATGAATTCCTGTGAGTAGCCCCCCGGCTGCTGGTTGTGGTGGGCATTATGTATGGCACCTGTGTTCTGTATAGGATGTATGGGTGTTGGTATTTGATGGCTTTAATCCAATGTGATGGTTCTGTGTGGACGTATAGAGCATTTCCATAGATTGTATTGGGTCAGGACATCATTGTTACCATGATATACAGCGAGATCTGCTACATATTGTATTGAAAAGCAGTGACAATTCTTATTGTGAGTGACAGGTGAGCGGCGATCTGCTTTCTGGCATACAGCTGGCATTTGCTGTGTCCATGTGTGCCTGGGCAAGGTGTGTGCCCAGCATATAAATCTCGCTGTGTCATAGACTTGCAGTGGTATCTGATGAAGCAATTCAATCGCCGTTCTCTCCCCACCCCCCCACCTGCCCGTTCTTCCTGGAAGAGGAGGGGATGGCTCTCGCTGGGGTCCTGTGCATTGTTATACTGGATTCCTCAGGATTGGGCTGGAGATGCCAGAGACAAGATGGAAGAACCTTGCTCCACTACCTGCTGGCTGCTGAATAGGCCTTCACATACAGACGCTGGGAAGCCATGATGATCACTCATGTCTTCTAACAAGAGCTGATACCTGACACAGTGACAGCACAGGCCCACATTGTCTCCCGTCACAACTGAGACACTAAATGCAAAGTAGCATGGAAACCTGAGCTGATGCCCGGCTCTCCCTAAAGCCTTTATACATTGCTTCAGCACAGAGGCTCAGGTTCATGGCTTTTATCCCTCTAAGAAATCCTTTGCATGACAATTGGGAAGTGCGTCGTCCATTACAATGTAGAAATGAATGCTAGTGGGGGAGCTTGCATTTTCTAGCAGCTACTATATATATATATCTCTACCTATGACTGTGGCTCACGCCTTACTAACTCTGCTATGCTGTGTGTGCATGCAGGTGTTTAGGGATATTCTATGTATTGGCGATGTGTATCTGTTCTGTATGTCATACAGTGCTTACCCTTCTCTATAAGCTGCTGTGGATGAGAAGGTGCATCAGACTCCATACATTTATAGAGCATGGCACTATGTAAAAATGGACGTTATTTGCATAACAATGGCCATTAGGGACGTTGTGTGCAATGACGGCCGTTGTTCTGAAAGACGGCTGTCATTTTGTACATAGTGTGAACCTAGCCTATGTCTGTGAGATGCGTTGTCTAATAATCGTAGCCTGCAGCTTCTTTATATAGGAGTCGTGCCATGTTATCTGCCACTGTGTAGTGGTGTGGGCCCAATTACTTTATGCTGCATGCTAGTATGTTAGTGTATAATATATGTGTGTATGTAGTATACCACACATATATGAGAATCTACAGTATATTACAAGTTTTAGAAATCTAACCTCTAAGATCAATGTGAAGCATGTTTACCACTCTCTGTGCTATATCCTGTTCAGGGAGGTTTTTAGGCACATAGACATAACAAGGGAAATGTTCTCAATGTTCCCCTTAGCTTTAAAGAAGATCTGTCATCAAACTGCTCTCCTGTGTCAGGGGACGGATTTGATCTCCTTTTAGCTGCCGAAATGACATAAAATATTGTGTCGTTTAATTCGCATTTGAGCGATCATCGGCTCGTGTAAACACAGCGAACGATCAAGCGACGAGCGAGAAATCGTTTATTGTGATCTTTCAACATGTTCTCAAATCGTCGTTGGTCGGTCGCTAAAAATTTGCAGATCGCTTTGTGTATACAGTCTTTCAAAGATTCACCCTATGTGTGAGATGGGCTTAAGCGATCTTAAAAACAATCGCAATAACGATTTTTCTAACTATTTATTCGTCTAAACACTGATCATTATAAAAACAAAATCATTGCTTCATAAGCGTTAAACGATCGATTGGGCGAATTATCGCTTCGTGTAAACGGATCATTAGTCTGGAGTATTCATGCAGTTATTGCCCCACCTTTCCGCACCTGCTACAGTCATTGGCCGTTGTCTAAAGTGCCGCAGCATAGAGATGGGAGGAGTGCTTTCTGCATGGATTCCTTATATAAACTATTGTATGTGCCCCATATATTCCTTGATCACTCCTATTAGCCTAAAAAAAAAATAATTCTTAGGCTACTAATGCACCAGGTTAAGAACAGTGACTCTATCTGGCGCATCTTTAGCCTGTCTAGTCTAAGTTTGCTCTACCTATTGGTTTAATTTTATGCCAAGAATTTGCACCAGCCTTTAGCTTGTTTTCGCCACATTTTGATAATTTGTGCGCCTTTGTCTAGAGAGGTTCAAAAGCATCTAAAAAGCATCTATTTGCCGTAGTTTGCACTAAATTTTTTTATCTTTAACAATGTTTTTTGTGTCCTTTTTGGTTGATAGGAAAGTGGACCTGTCTCCATGCTATGCTGCACTTTGTACACATGCAGCCAATTTTATTGATTTAATCCATTTAAAAATGCAGTTCTGTGTTTCCATGGTAACAGACTACTGAAAAACCCTGGTGTTGTCTGATGCTTTGGTTATATTACCTTCCATCTGTTAAAGGGGTTGTCTGGGCAAATAGGGTTTCTTAATATCTTGCTAGGGCTGGAGGGAACATCAACAGGTATACTTACCCAGCTGCAGCAGGTATACTGCTGCGGCGCTCCTCTTTACTAGCTTCGCTGACGTTCCGTGCAGAATGGAAAGGGCTGATCTTTTTCATTAGCTACTGAGCAAGGTTTAATCAGATACACCCATCCTATAAAGTGACGGCACATTGCTAGGATACATCATCACTTTATTTAGAAGAGAGATGAGCAAAACATGCACATGCTCAAGTCTGATTGTTCGGTATTTGATTACTAGTGACTGAAGTTGGATGCAGCCCTAGGGAGTCTGGGAAAACATGCATATGGCCTGTGACTGTATCCATGTTTTTCAGGACTCCCTAGGGCTGCATCCAACTTCTTGAGCCTCCGGTATTCAAATGCTGAACGATCGGATTGGAACATGCTCGCATTTCGCTCATGGCTCACTGTAAATGATGGTTGTGCACGACTGCTCTATCACCATGACCTCTTTGCTGTCAGTACCTACAGAATGGCAGCTGCCATACACTATGCAGGGGGACTGCAGAAGAGCTCCCCCTTCAGGTGAGTGTGGTTGTGTTCAGCTGCAGCCAGGAGCTCAGCTGTGCAGGGACTACTCTGACAGGGACAGGATTTGCATGAGTTTATTTGTCTTGTTTGTTGACCATACCTGTAATTTGTTTGACATGCTGTGTGGATAAGATCAGCATTCATTCTGGACAGACGCTCCATGATCTGCAGGGCAGCCTACTAGATCTCGTTCCACTAAATACTGACATCTAAAAATAGTCCAGAGCCAGTGATCATTGTTTAGTTAGTACGTCTCCACCTGTTTGCCTTTCGTTTTTCCTGTTCCAGACCGGTGACTGAATGCAGGGCTTTTTTTTTCTCTTTATCTAAATCATTGCTCAGGTCGCTGGTACCTTAGACAATTTCTGTGGAGATAAGATTGCCGCTTAAACATTTACCCAGTAAATTACTCTCACCTTGAATAGATCAATCTCTCACAAGAGTCCGCTTGTATCAACAGAAGAAGAGATTTGAAAGTGAAAATGCTGATGTCTTTTGAAGGCCGATAGGATGGGTGTGTGAGGACCTTGTCTTATATGGAGGAGGGATTCTTTAGGTGTTTTTGGCTTTGCACAGTACCCCTTTAATTATGTAATTTTTCATGATGTGGTCTCTCTAGCAAAATGCTGCGGAATGTGAGGGTGCTATGTGAAGATTATTAATACGTAAGCATTTCATATTGTTAGATTTAAAGGGTAATTATTATTTGGAGTGGGCGGCAGGAAATGCCACAAAAACACTGCCGTCTTGCTGTCCATTTGGGCGCGTGCAGGAGACTGATTTCTTCCTTTTTGTTATTTGCCTGCATTGTAAGTGTATGCAGCCAAAAGTGTATGCTATTGTGCAGGAATCATGTGTCACCTGTGTCCAGTTGGACTGAGCTACTGACAAAGTGTGACCACCACCTTTGAAACAAGGTGGGCATTGGGACAGGGATTCAAAAGAACTGCAGGTGGCGCTATAATAAGTATGTAACAGCAATACCCAGACACCGCCGCATTTTTAAAGATGATTCCAACTAAAAATTTGCATGCTCCAACAGCGAATGAATGTTTACTTTGTGGGACACACTATTAAAACATGAGATTTGTGTTAGGTCTAATGTCTAATGTTCCTGAGGCTGCCTTTACTGTTAGCTGCCAATGGCCAGCACCTCTGCCAGTTTCAGTTCCATTTTATCTCAGTACTTTTATGATGATTGGTTACATGTAATGTGACTCGGGAGCCAGGTGTGTCTCACCTGTAATGTTAGCCTATGACCGTAACTTCTAGGAGTGGGAGTGCCGGGAACACTTTCCTTTGGTAACCTGTTCGTCACCCTAATGGCTTTTTATCCTTAGCTTGCTACAACTTGCTCTTAGAGCTTTTATTCAGGGATCATGAGTTATTGGTTTTGACAGACCTGACTTCTTTTGTATTGTATTCCACACATACAGATTCTATATACTGCAATATGGAACAGCTGCTTTAATGGATTCAAGTAGAGTACAGTGCTCGGCTGTTGTAGACCGTCCCCTAGAGTTTGAAATGAGTGTTAGTGGCCGTACTCAATGGTCACTCCATTTAGACAGGGGCACAGGACCCTTATAATCAGAGATGTGGAGTCAGTAAGCTGCAGCTCCAACTCTGACTCCTAAAATTTATCAAGAACGACTCCGACTCCTGCTCTGTTATTTATCACACAGGCTCAGCAGCTTCTACTTAAAGGGGTACTCCAGTGGGGGGGCACTTTTTTACTGTGACCGGGGAGGAGGTGGCCGAGGAAAAAGACGTCCACTCACCTCCCCAGTTCCAGCGGTGGGTCCCGCATCGCGGTGCTCCGATTCCCGGCCGCTTCCGGGTGTCTGATGTGGGCCCGAGCAACGGGCAACGGAGCGCCGCGATGCAGGACCCGCCGCTGGAACCGGGGAGGTGAGTGGACGTCTTTTTCCTCCCCGGTCCCAGTAAAAAAAATGCCCCACCACTGGAGTACCCCGTAAAATGTCCTGCTGATCCTGAGGCGACTTCTGAGTGAATAAGGAAAGATATAAAGCAGCTTCTCCTGTGTGTGCAGTGGATGCAGCCAGTCTCCAGCCTCTATGTCCTGAACTACTCACAACTAGAGTGTGAGCAGGTGGTCTTTTTTGCTGACAACCTTCTCTGTTTCTAACTTAATATTTACCATACACAAAGATACACTGCTAACCCTGCCAGATACCTGTAATATAGAGGAGTCAGCCATAGTGATATAGAGGGGTCACACATAGTGATATACAGGGGTCCTTGTGGGGGCACACACACAGCCTGCTGCAGGCATAGCGCACACACACTCATACACAGCCTGCTGCAGCCATAGCACACTGAAGAAAAACACAATCTTTAAGCAGAGAGAAAACACCACATTGAGGACAGAGGTTACTGCTACACTAATGGTTTCTCCTCCTCCTCTAAATTACACAGGATATCTTCATATTACACTGCTGCTCATATACAATCATCCAGCATCCAGGAAGAGAACACAATGAACTCCTCCAGCTCAGAAACAAACTGCCAAATAGTGACTAACAACTTTTCCCCGACCACCCTTATCTAATAGGGCCAGTGTCCTATTACTGATATATTCCCCGACCACCCTTATCTAATAGGGCCACTGTCTTATTAGAATGTTGCTCATAAAATATATTAATGAGAAAAACGTATAAAATAAATTTTTTTCCGACATTTTTCCAACTTCAGCCAAAACTAGCTCCAACTCCACAACCCTGGTTATAATTGGTGGTAATCCCAAAGGTTGGCCCCTCCATGTGGTTAGATGATACACTGTCATCTTGGGAAACACCTTTAATTGTGCTTTAATAATAAATGGAGCTCCTGCCTATAGAATGCTTTATGCTTTATATTTCTTGTGCTGCTTCATGTCTCACTAACCTTTGTACGTTGCGGTTCATGGAGACAAATCTTCAAGTAGCGATAAAAGGGAATGGATTTTTCTACAAAGCATTTAGCTGAATATTTAACAGAGTATCAACAGTGGTTTGCTAAGATTTTCCTGTGTGGGCTTTCTAAGTAGGTAAAATTCTTTCATAGATATTGTAAGCTAGACTAAGGGTACTATTAGACGGGCCGAAAGGGGCCCGATAACAACTGTAAACGAGTGCCGATCTGCTAGATCGCCACTCGTTTACTGGGCCTATTACACAGCCCGATAATCGTTTAACAAGGGCTGCAAGGACATCGTTATCGGTGTCCTTGCATCCCTTGCTTAGATGGTATACTCTACCTATCCACGCTCCAGGGCTGCTGCTGCGGTCCGCTTCTCCCCGGGTCCCGCGCCCTCTAGCTTCAGAGCGGCCTGTTAGCTGACAGGCTGCTCAGCCAATCGAATGCCGCGGCGGTCCCGGCTTGTGATTGGCTGAGTGGCCTGTCAGCTCAGAAAGGCCGCTCTGAAGCTAGAGCGTGCGGGACCCGGGGAGAAGCAGACCGCAGGAGCAGCCCTGGAGCGTGGATAAGTATGCAGATCGTCAGTCGCTGGCCGCACACCGCTATTATACATAGCGGTGCGCGAGTCAGCACCCGACAATGATAGGTTCTAACCTATATCAACGATCAGCCGATGACCACGATCATCGGCTGATCATTGTCTTTATTACACGGAGCGATAATCGGCCGAATCGGACAAATTATCATTCCGTGTAATAGTACCCTAAGGGGGCATTCACACATCCGCAAATTTGAAGATGTTAAGGACGGGGAAGGAATGTAATGGATGTGTTCCCCACACGGCAGGATCTGTCAATATAGTAGTAGCTGTAGTGACCGTGTCGTGCAGATTAAAAGAATTTCCCCACTGCTGGCGTGATATTGACACATCATGCCAGACAGGGAACAAATCCATTACATGCCTTCTCTGGCCGCAAATTTGCGGACATGTTAATGCCCCCTTAAATTTAGTACAACCCTAAAAGTAGGAAAAGGCAACACAATCCATACCCCACCGGGAAACTGCATAGTGCTCACTCTGGTTTGCTAGTGGTCTCCAGTAGTGTTGAGTGGATCTGTCAAACTGCTTGTGTTCGGCAACCCGAATGCTTGGCATTTGATTTCCTGCGGCTGCAGAAGTTAAATGCAGCCCTCGGGAGTCCTGGAAAACATGGATACAGCCTATGGTTGTATCCGTGTTCTCCTGGCAGCCCTAGGGCGGCATCCAACTTGCACAGCTATGGGGAAGCAAATGCCGAACGTTTGCCGAATCCGAACAGTTTATAAAGTCCGCTCAACACAAGTCTCCAGTGATTTTACTCTGAGCAAGAAAATATTCTCCAGGGACGAGTACAGGAAAAAATTATTTTTAACTTGCGTCTTTGGCAGGTAACAAGGATATTGGCATTTTCTGAAAACACATGCATATTGTTGCACCTCAGATGTCACTGAGATCGTCGGACTCTTCAGAAACACATTGTACCTTCCATTTTGACAGGTTGCCAAAGTATACTCAGGTAAGTAAAATTGCGATCCGTGTTGCTTCAGTTTTCCATTAGTTTTTTTTGCCAAAAACAGATGTGTAGCTGACCACATTGAAACAATGGGTTCTTTTTCTGTCAGTAAATCAGGATGCTGCTTTAGGCCATGTGCACACGATGTATAACACCGGCTGCTCTGTGACCCGGCTGGATCACGGAACGGCCGGTGTTACTGAAGATCATCCCGGCCGGTACTGCATATACCTTTACGGTCAGAAAATAATGTGGGGATGAGGCCTAAGACTGGGCTTACACTCCATTTAACATATACATAAAGAACGGATGGTAAAAATGGATGCTGCTGTTGTATGTCATATTAAAAAAATCTGTTTTTCCATTGACTTACATTTTTTTTTTTTTTTAAGTGATCAAAACATTTTTTTTTTTTTAACATAAAAAATTGTGGCAACGCAAAAATGTCGTCGACCGCGAGAGGGTTTTTGTACGTTAATACTAAATAAATGAAATGAATGTAAAATGTAGTGTGAACCCAACCTAAGACAAAGCAGAGCTGAATTTTATAAATGATGCTAGTAGACTGGCTGAGGGTTGGTAACCTAAGGCGATGTTCACCTCTACATCAGAGACTCCCTCTTAGGCCTCTGTCACAAACTCTGGTTAAAATACTGGATCTAAAACCACTTCTGTGGTCAGTCTAAAAGCACAACTGAGACTGACTCACAAAAAAAAAAATCCCACGTGTGAACCTGGCCTAATGTGACCATGCAAGGACAGCATCTCATGAGCTTGCATGTCAGGATTTCCCTTAGAGTAAATTCTGAATGCTGCAGTAACTTTTATGGGGAGGTAGGATTGTGTATTTTACATGCCCTCCTCCCACAGATTTCTGTCACACCTTTCTAATTATAAGCACTTTGTATTGTTCATTCGTATGGGAGCAGAAAATTGGGTGGTTACTCAGCTGGCAGGTAAAATACATGCTACCTTCTATAAAACTGTTAAAGGATGAGAAATGTACCTGCGGACAGGTAGCTGGTAGAGGAGAGAGGAGTTTCTTTGGGGTTATTTAAGGGTAAGTTTACATTGTGTTTGCTGTGTTCAGCGTATACATCAACAACCCTACAAAAGGGGATGCCTATATATATATATATATATATATATATATATATATATATATATATATATATATATATATATACACAGTGGTGCCTTGGATTACTAGCATAATTCGTTCCGGGACCGTGCTTGTAATCCAAATCTGCTCTTAAACCAAAGCAAATTTTCCCATAAGAAATCATGGAAGTGCAGACAATTGGTTCCACACCCCAAAAATTAAGATTTATTTTTCTGAATTACATGTAAAACAGATGAAACAAAGATTGAGAAACAGCAGAATATGTGATATCATAAACTACAGTACAGTAATGGAGAGGATGGGAAACACAAGGGCTGAGAGAGACTGCAGGGAGCATGAAGGAATGAGCAGGGCAGATGTGGGCACAGTATAGCAGCACTCTCTGGGGAGAGAGGGGTTACAGCTATGGAGAGATTACCCCCCCCCCCACAGTCCTGTCCCCTGATGTAAGCCCCAGCCTGAAGTGGATCTGCTATGATTTGGAAGGTGAGGGAGACTTCCTGGGTCAGAGTACAGTGCTGTAGATACCGCTATGCAGGCCATGCCCCTCCTCCACTCGCGCTCCCACCCAGTACAGGGAGCTCTTAAACCAAAGCAATGTTCTTAAACCAAGGTACCACTGTGTGTGTGTGTATATATATATATATATATATATATATATATATATATATATATATATATATATATATTTTGACAGAGCAAACATGATGTACATTTTCCTTTACTCAGGTTAGTGTGTATCAAGTGTTTTCTTTACGAAGGCAAAAGAAGAAACTCAGAGGATCCTGTGGGACATCCATCTTTACAGGGCAGAGGTTGTGCTACAGAGGAGTAAAAATACCCCTCAAAGCATTTCTAAGAGGTATTTTTAGCCAAGGAGGAGTATGAAATCTGCAGTAATGCAAATAAACAATACATGGTGACACATAATGTCCAGAGGTCGCTATTGATGTATGGAAACCATGACTATAACTATCTTCCATGCATTAATAGCAGCGTTAGGCAATTTTAAATGTATCTGCTAGTAAAGAGAACAACATATACACAGAATGGTATTACCAATGATATCACTCCATAATGCTTGACTCCATAATGAATTTGACACCCCTGATATATGGTGCGTTTACACGGCACGATTATCATTCGAATTTTCGCAATAAGGATCACATTTGAGCGATAATCGGCTTGTGTAAACACAGCGAACAATCAAGCGAGAAACGAGCGAGAAATCGTTGGCCCCGCCCCTCTGTGACGTCATCTGCACATAGATCTATGTGCCTATGACATCATGGAGGGGCGAGGCCAACAGTGGTGCTATGGGCGGGACTATTTTGCGCTGTTGACGTGAAGCCCTGCCCACTTGGCACAATCTGCAGTTGGTAAAAGATCACTCTTTACTTGAACAAGCACCATGACGTATGATATAAAATAAGGTATGAAAATGGTTAAATTTACCCATTACACTTGTGTAGAGAAGTCAGAATGCAAAAAGGGGGTGACAGTGTCACTTTAAGAGCAACACATAGGTGACAACATACAGAGTTTGTCCCCTTGAGATGAATGTGATACATCACTAAGGGCCGCATTAGACAGCCCGATGCCTCTTGTAAGCGATTGCCGATCTGCTAGATTGGTACTTGGTTACCGGGCCTATTACATGGCTCGATAGTCATTTAGCAAGGGCTGCATGGACAACTTTAGCGATTTCCAACAAGCCCTTGCCCTTAAACTGTATACATTACCTTTCCACAGTCACCAGTGTTCTATTGCCCTCTGCTTTCTTCCCGGAGCCGCTGTTGTAGCTTCAGAGCGGGTCTCTGAACTGACAGGCCGCTCAGCCAATAACTGTCTGGGACCACCACGGGAAGTGATTAGAGGAAAGAAGAACACCAGGGAGCATGAAAAGGTAATGTATACAGTTTTTGTGTTTTTTTTAGCATAGTCCTCACTTGATTTTAGGTCAGGACTGAAAGACACAATCAGCCAATGATCGTTGTCTCTATTATAGAGAACGAGAATTTTCGCCCTGTGTAATAGGGCCATTAGCATGCTCTTTGACCTTTGAGGAGGCAATTCCACAGGGAGCTGCCATAGTCTTTCTATTGATGCTATCTATCTAAGGCTGCATTCCCACGTTCCGTGATCCTGACGGATCACGGACGTGGAATGCATGTACAGGAGTCCCCCCCGCGCCCGGACGCAATCTGTAATTAGATGCTGGGAGCGAGGGAGACTGTATTCATAAGCGCCGCGCTGTAGTAACAGCACCGCACGGCTGATTCATTACAACGCGGCGCTTATGAATACATTCTCCCCCGCTCCCAGCATCTAATTACAGATGCTGTCAGGGCGCGGGGGGACTCCGGTACATGCATTCCACGTCCGGATCACGGAACGTGGGAATGCAGCCTAATGGTTTCACATGTTGCTGCAATGCTGTAACTTTACAGCAGCCTCCTCTTATCACCATAGACACGTCAAGAAGTCTTAGCTTAGTTTTAGCCCCAGTGGTGAGAGTGAGAACTGCAATATTCTCGTATTATTTTATAATACAGATAGTAAAATGGAAAAGTCAGAAAAAGAGACACCAACAATTCTTAGAATATATATGAAATATGTTTAACATAAAAGCATTATTTAAACAGTGTCATTTTCTGAAGACACATTCCCTTTAAGTTATGTTTAGACCTTAATTGGAGGCTCCATTTAAGGCCTTGCAGAATCTGTCCAAACTACTGAACTAAAGCTGCCCTGGGTTGTGTCTGCTGCGGTGCAGTCTCGGGGCTGTCTGCATGGGGTCTTACAGAGGACGTTGTCGTGTGTCCTCCTTGGTTGCTTTGTTGTACCACATCTCTTTGATTTTAATAACTACAAAGGCAAGGCAGTGGTTTGCATTGATAACATCTCATGTTTTGCTTTAATGTATCTACAGATATATTTATACTTTCACTTCACTTTTAAACCCTATTTTATCAATATTGTTTTTTTATTTTTTATTATTTAGACCAATAGGGTTCATATGTGCCGTTTTTGCTGCTGATTGTTACCAGCAGAAGAACAATTGATATGTATGCATAGCTGTTTTCCATCAAAATGAATGGGAGGTTTAATTATCAAATCGAAGCTCATTTTTTTCTGCAATTTTTTTTTTCATTAGGGTATGTTCACACTGAGTAAAACAGGCGGAATTCCACGGCGGAACTTTCCACCGCAGAATCCCGTCTGTCTGTGTCCCATAGCCCATCTATGGGACAGAGCGCGTGCGCCTCCGCAGCCACCGCTCTCCGCTCAAAGAAGTGACATGTCACTTCTTTGAGCGGAGAGCAGCGGCAGCAGAGGAGCGCGCACCCTCTCATTCACTTACAGCGGCACACTGAGCGCGGCGGAATTCTGCATATCCATATGAGGTAAAGTCTGTGTCAGCTCTCTTTACTCACTCCATCATGCTTCTTTATGTTCTGCCCGCTGCCCGTCTTCCCCATACAGAACTGTCTGCTGGCAGTGTATGTATGATATGTACGGTACACCATCAGGGAGGATGAGGCCTCACACAGATCAGGCTCAGTATATCTGAGCTCCTAAACAATACCGACAAAGCCGATGGAGATTCAAACTGTTTAGGAGCTGCTGACATCGTAATAAAACATGATGCTGGGAGCTCCCCAGGTCCAGTCCGCAGAACACTGTGCGTGTACGGATGTGTGAGTGACCCCTAACTTTTTTTTTTTTTTTTTTTTTTAACTGGGGATTCCCCTGAAGACAGGGGTTACACTTATGCAGGACCCTTTTGGGTCCTCTGTTCCTACATTCCTTTTAAACGGATTTAAAAAAAAAAAAAAAAAAAAAGCCTGTGTGCGGTTTGTCTTTTTATGTTGTTATGGTCTTGCTTATTAATTGACGACGAATGAAAACCTGATGCACCACGATGTTTGTCACACAGCAGACCATTTATGAAAGACCCACCTGAGGCATATGCCAGGGAGAAGGCGCAGATTCACCTCTTCTCCCTGGTGTACGCCTGCTGTATCACCTGGTCTCCCAATGGGTAAGCAGGGGGGGGGGGGGCGGGAACGGAAAGGCGGCATGTCCTCTTCCCGCACCTCATTTATCAGGCATAAGGCTTAAATCATGCTCCAAATCTACACCTGCTGGAAGCCTCTTAGTGAATCCAGCTATGGAAAAAGAGACGGCCCTAATTTAAGACTGGCGTAAAGTATGCCGGTCTTCATAAATCCCCCCTTGGTGTCACTATAATGCTACTGAGCCTGAGAATAAAGTTATGGTACTTTTACTGTATGGTGAATAGCATAAATATTAACCAAAAAAACAAGACAAAATCGCATGTGCAAGAATCCACTACTACTGTGTTCCTACAAAAATAAGACCGGGTCTTATATTATTCTATTCTCAGAAAAAAAGGCTTATTTTTGGTGTTATATTTTTTCCATTATCAACAATCACACATAATGCCAGATTCCTGTCTTGTATTCCATGGATTTGCCTATTCTTTTTAGTGTAGGGCTTATATTTAAGGCCTACTCCAAAATCCCAGCAAAATCAAGCTAGGGCTTATATTCAGGGTAGGGCTTATTTTTTAGAAAAACAAGGTATTAAAATGTGCAAAACCATGAGAATATGTTGATGGAAAAACCACGCCCCCATGTGGATAACAATAGACGTGCAGTGCTGCTGATAATCACGACAACATTGCACAGCTATTGGTGAAGAAATAGGGGGTGGATATGGCCGCATTCAGGATACATTATATGAATAAATTATTGTTCCTTCTCATTTTGGTGGGGGAGGTCATTAAAGGGATTCTTGTCACCTCCAACCCTCCCCGCTCCTTCTCCGCTGTAAGCCTACACACTGGGCATGAGGATTACTTAGCTCAAGAATACAACAGAGAGGACTTCTTAGACTCCTTCATTTATGGACCCATAGAAGAGGAAAGCAAGAACATAGAAAGTTAAAAAATTGCAGATATAGAATTAGGGTTGTATACTCTGATGTATAATCTACTGATAACTTAAAGGGCAACTCCAGCTAAATATTTTTTCTGTCAAATCGGCTGGTGTCAGAAAGTGCCAGAGATTTGTAATTTACTTCTATTAACAAAAACTCAAGCCTTCCAGTACTTATCAGCTGCTGAATGTCCTGCAGGAAGTGGTGTATTCTTTCCAGTCTGACACAGTGCTCTCTGCTGCCATCTCTGTCTATGTCAGGAACTGTCCAGTGCAATAGCAAATCCCCATAGAAAACCTCTGCTGCTCTCCAGACTAGAAAAAATACACCACTTCCTGTAGGACATACAGTAGCTGATAACTAAGTACTTTAAGAATTGAGGTTTTCTAATAAAAGTAAATTACAAAACTCTGGCACTTTCTGAGTGATGCGAAAAAAAAATGTTTTTTTTGGAGTTGTCCTTTAAAGGGGTAGTTCACCCAAAATTTCTTTCTCTCAAATCAACTGGTGCCTAAGATTTGTAATTTACTTCTATTAAAAAATGTCAAGCCATCCAGTACTTATCAGCTACTGTATGTCCTACAGGAAGTGGTATTATTTATCTAGAGAGCAGGAGAGGTTTTCTATGGGGATTCGCTGCCACAGTTTATTTTAAAGAAAAAAATAGGGGTGAACTACCCCTTTAAGTTGGAGGTGGCATCCCTTTAAGTTGGAGTCCCTTTAATCATATAGGTGCTGATTTTTTCTGCAGATTCTGTGACGTTTGCAATGGTTAGCAGCATTAGGCAGTAAATAGCAGTGAAACATAGACTAGCCCCTGTGTCCAGTCATTGTTACTCAGTGTTATTTTTAGGCAGTAAATCCCTAAAAGGCTCATTTATTGACGAGAAGGACTGCGGCTCAGGCAGACAGCTCTTTTTGTGGGGATTTTATCCTGACTCTTTGAAGTGCGTTCACCTCTCTGGAGCTGGCAGTTCTTTACCTGGGCTCTGTGAATTGCCTCCGAGCTGTTGTGCTGCTTGTTTGATGTTTTGAATAGGTAGAAATGATCTTTTATGCACATTGAAAAACCTCAGTGTGCTCAAAGCCTGGCTCCTCACACAGATGAGCAACATGGAGGTTTGGATTCCTGAGCTCATCACGGATATAGGAGTTGGCATTTTGTGTTCTCCAACCCAGAAGGCAAAGCAATCTTTGTGGGCTGGGAAGAACCAGTGTTTCTTAAAGGGGTTGTGCAGGGAAAATCTTTTTCTTTCAAATCAACTGGTGTCAAAAAGTTGTATAAATTTGTAATTTACAAGTAAAAACCATACTTATCAGCTGCTGGTGGGGAATGAGGAGCAAGCGAGCGCTGATGACAGGTCGGCACTTGCTTGCTCCTAAATAGGGATGGTCTGAACAGAGTTCGGTTCGGGTTCGTATGAACCCGAACTCTCGGTAATGATTCCTGCTGTCTGCCCGCTCCGTGCAGCGGGCGGATCCAGCGGGAGGACCGCCTGGAAAACTGGGATACAGCCATAGGCTGTATCCCAGTTTTCCAGGCGGTGCTCCCGCTGTATCCACTCGCTCCACGGAGCGGGCAGACAGTGGGAATCTGATGCCGAGCGTTCGGGTTCGGACCATCCCTACTCCTAAACTTAAACCTGTGTAATAGGGCCTTAAAGGGGTTGTCCAGCGATTTTATTTATTTCTTTTTTTAAATTAACTGGTGTCGGAAAGTTATATAGATTTGTAATTTACTTCTATTTAAAAATCTCTTTGTCTTCCCATGCTTATCAGCTGCTGTATGTCCTGCAGGAAATGCTGTTTTATTTCCAGTCTGACACAGTGCTCTCTGCTGACATCTCTGGCAGAGACAGGAACTGTCCAGAATATCACCAAATACCCAAAGAAAACCCCTCCTGCTCTGGTCTGTTCCTGTCTCGGTCAGAGATGTCAGCAGAGAGTACTGTGTCAGACATGAAAGAAAACATTTCCTGCAGGACATACAGCAGTTGATAAGTATTGGAAGAACTAAGATTTTTTAAATAGAAGTAAATAACAAATCTATATAACTTTCTGACACCAGTTGATTTGAAGGAAAAAAAAACTATTTTCACTGGACAACCCTTTTAAAGGGGTACTTTGGCCCGGGGTATTTTTTCAGTTATTGCCGGGGATGGGGTGGTTATGGATGGCGGAGATCACTTACCTCCCTGGTTCCAGCCCCAGTTCCTGGATCGCGCCGCCCGGTACACCCGTCCCATGGCCGCCTCCTGGTGTGAGCTGCCGCTTGAGACGTGGAGCCCAAAAGAGATAGCGGCGGTCTGCTGCCATCACTCCTATTACACAGAGCGACGGCCAGCAGATTGTAGCTATTTTTTAATATGTTGAAAGACAAGGATCAGACGATATCGTGCATGTTGGCTGATCGTTGCCTTTTAACACTAGCTATTACATACAATCTATGATCGGCCGTAACGGCCAATAATCGGCCAAATACATCTGATAATCGCTTAGTGTAATAGGGCCTTTGGGGCTCTTTTAAAGGGCCGGTCACCTGGATTGGCACTTGTTTGCAGTGCTTTTACACAACACAATTAATCGAGCGACCGGGCCACACAATGATCGCTGTATCGTTCATGTGGCCATTTAAATGCACAGTTATCGGCCGCACATCTCTTCTTTTTTTACCTTCCACACAGTTAGCTGATCACTGGCCCTTTTATGTAATTATTGCGTGAGTGAGCTTTCCTATGTACACCCTTTAGGCTAGGTTTACATCACAATTTTGCTATCCGTTAAATGTTTCCCTTCTATACGTTTTCATCCATTCTCCATTGACTTAAAGTGACACTGTCACCCCCTTTTTGCTGTATGACGTCACCACACAGGTGTAAAGGGTAAATTTAGCAGTTTTCATACCCTATTATATATCATACGTCATGGTGCTTGTTCAAGTAAAAAGTGATCTTTTATTAACTGCAGATTGTGCTAAGTGGGCGGGGCTTTGTGCCAACAGCACCTCTTAGCCCGTTCACAGCGCCACCGGTGGCCCCGCCCCCACGACATCATCGGCACATAGGCCCACGAGCCCTCGCCAACCATTGGAACAGGCAGGCCTAAAGGTCTAAGCCCCGCCTCCTCTAGGTGGGCCCATACCAATGGGTGTTGAGGGGGCGGGCCTATGTGGCGATAACGTCATGGGTAGAAGGGGCTAAGTAGCGCTGTTGCAGTGAAGCCCCGCCCACTTAGCACAATCTGCAGATGATAAAAGATCAGTTTTTACTTGAACAAGCACCATGATGTATGATATAAAATAACGTATGAAAACTGCAAAATTTACCCATTACACCTGTGTAGAGATGTCAGAATGCAAAAAGGGGGTGACAGTGACACTTTTGAATAAAACTGATCCTTTTTTTTACATTTTGTAACCTAGCCTTAATGATGTGTGAAAGAGCCTATCTAAGCAGCCTTTTAGGGTGCCTTTACACAGAGATTTATCTGACAGATTTTTGAAGCCAAAGTCGGGAACAGACTATAAGCAGGAAACAGATCATAAAGGAAAGCCTGAGATTTCCCCTCTTTTCAAATCTATTCCTGGCTTTGGCTTCAAGAATCGGTCAGATAATCTCTCTGTGTAAAGGCACCCGTAGACTTTACCCTAACAAGGTCAGCATATATTATAGCTATCTGCTCCGTCTTTTTATCATATCGGGAAAGCTTTTATTGTCTTCTCTGCTAAATGGCTGAGCTGCCTGCTTTCTGCCATTGTGGGAGTCTGGTGTAGAATTGCAGTAATATGCAGGATTTGCATTTAGCTTCATATATGTGTCACATGGATAGATAGTGACCGTGTTACTCACAGCAGCAAGTCTACCAAACTGCATAAAAAATAGATGAGTAGGTAGCAAAGCCGTTTTTTACACTTGACGCCATTTCACAACAGTGCAGTTGTATAGATTAATTTATAGGATTATGAACTCCTCCTGCCGTCGCTGTATACTGTGTTGTGTGTCATAGTTATTGACTACAGATGAGGGAACCAAAGTGTGTGGAATTTAAATACTGGTGGATAAATAAGTTGGACACAGCCCTAAAGGCTGCCTGGAAAACATGGATACAGCCATAGACCATAGACTGTATTAAAGGAGAAGTCTGTATTGCCCCCCAAAAAGTTATATAAATCCCCAGTATACACTTATTACAGGAAATGCTTATAAAGAGCTTTTTTTCCCTGCACTTACTACTGCATCAAGGCTTCACTTCCTTGATAACATGGTGATGTCACTTCCTGGATAAAATGGTGATGTCACTTCCTGGATAAAATGGTGATGTCGACCCGACTCCTAGAGCTGTGCGGGCTGTGGCTACTGGAGAGGATGATGGCAGGGGGACACTGAGGGACACAGGGCACTGAGAACACTGAGCATCCCTCTGCCATCATCCTCTCCAGTAGCCACAGCCCGCACAGCTCTAGGAGTCGGGTCGACATCACCATTTTATCCAGGAAGTGACATCACCATTTTATCCAGGAAGTGACATCACCATGTTATCCAGGAAGCGAAGCCTTGATGCAGTAGTAAGTGCAGGGGAAAAAGCACTTTATGTGCATTTCCTGTAATAAGTGTATACTGGTGATTTGTATAACTTTTGGGGGGCAATACAATACTTTAATAAACATTTTTACTGGACTCCTTTAATGTTTTTCCAGGTCTCTCTAGGACTGCATCCAACTTCTGCAGCCACCGGTGATCAAAAGCCACACACTTGGGTTCCCTCATCTGTTATCGTGCACAAGACAGAAGCCATTGATTTTGGACATTAAAGCGACTCTGTACCCACAATCTGTCCCCCCCAAACCACTTGTACCTTCGGATAGCTGCTTTTAATCCAAGATCTGTCCTGGGGTCCGTTCGGCAGGTGATTCAGTTATTGTCCTAAAAACAACTTTTAAACTAGCAGCCCCGTGCCAAACTGGAGTATCTGTGCCCTAACTTTCCACCACCCTTCCGTCCCTCCTCCCCACCCTCTTCATCATTAGGAATGCCACTGGAACATTTTCTACATGCTGAATATTGCACAGCTGCTTAACAATTCCACCCATGTGCCGGGCTGACACAGGTGGGGAATAGGATGCAATCTCCCTGGAGCATTCCTAATGATGAAGAGGGTGAGGAGGAGGGACAGAGGGGTGGTGCAAAGTTAGGGCACAGATACTCCCGTTTCGCACAGGGCTGCAAGTTTAAAAGTTGTTCTTTAGGACAATAACTGCATCACCGGCCGAACGGACCGCAGGACAGATCTTGTATTACAAGCAGCTATCCGAAGGTACAAGTGGTTTGTGGGGGGGGGGTCAGATTGTGGGTACAGAGTCACTTTAAACTGAGCCAGGAACCTGCTGCCTTGAAGAGGTTATCGAGGATTAGTGGGTTAGAAAAAAAACCCAGCTACTTTCATTCCAAAACTGCACCACACATGTCCCCTTGTTCTGTGTGGTATTCCAATTTGACTCCATTCACTTCAATAGAACTGAGCTGCCAAACCGCACCCAAACAGGGGACAAGAGTGCTGCTGTTTCTGGAAGAATAAAGCCATGTTTTTCTAAGCCTTGGTAACCCTTTCATCCATGACAGCATAAAATACTGATAGCATTTATGATAACATTCTGTGGGAGAGATTTATAAAACATGGTGTAAAGTGAAACTGTCTTAGTTGCCCCTAGCAACCAATCAGATTCCATCTTTCATTCCTCACAGACTCTTTGGAAAATGAAAGGTGGAATCTGATTGGTTGCTAGGGGCAACTGAGCCAGTTTCACTTTACACCATGTTTGATAAATCTCCCCCACTGTGTTTCAGACAGACAATAGCTTTTGCTGGCTCAAGTGTCCACAAGGTGTCTCCCCTTTGGCTTCTCCCTGCCTGGCTTAGCTTGCCTGACAGGTCTATATATACAGGTGTGTGTGTGTGTATATATGACCTGGCAGTCAAGCCTAGACAGTTGAGGAACTGATAATATTTAGTGAGATATATCAGTGATATGATATATGAAATTAATCATATTTCCAATACATGAAAAAGATGGGAGTTCCCCGTCTCCGATGGCATTTATACTAGTTTATGTCCTCAGGGTAAAAACATTTCACTGCTCACCGGATGTTTCCAAAACACTGACGGCGGCGGAGACCGGGCAGCCCTAGATCCGGCAGCTGTGCTGGAGCAGGACATATATCTTATTTTATCTAAGGCGTATGCTCATGTACATTACTTGTTATACCCGTGTTGATGTCTCCATGTCATGTGAGTGTTTTTTTCATGCTAAGCATGATCCACCATGACTACTCTAGGTATATCCACTTATTTTCTTCTACTGCATTGTGGATTATGTTGCAGTACTGGCAAATGTCAGACATTCTGTTATAATCATGTTGTTCTTTATGTGTATATCATATTGCAGTATTGCATATCATGTAATTTTCCTATATATCCTCACTATAGTGGGTGTCCGCCATGTACCACCACGCTTATAATATTTGGTGGTTGTTCTAAATGTAAATTATGTTCACTTTATTTATATGCTATGACCAAGAACATCTGGACAAAACACTCCTGGGTTTCTATAGCATTTCTGAAAGTGTACTGTTTGTGTCTGCTTTGTTTTGGTAACATGTTGCATTTGGTTTCATCCCGCTAAGGTGGGCCAGGCCTTCTCCTTTCAACTGCAATCTCCAGGAAGTATTGGCAGTTGGTCTCCACTGATTCTGCAAGGAAGGAAGGGTGGGGGCGTCGTTTTAAAGAGTGTGCTCTGTTGCATGGCAACATCAGGGTCACAGTTCAAAGTGAAAACCGGAAAATTTTTAGATCCATAAGGAAGAAAAAGATTGCAGAGAGGTTAGATACTTTACTATAAACAAGGTACACAGGGCCGGCGTTAGGGGGGGGCAAAGTAGGCACTTGCCCAGGGCCCCCATCCCCCAGGGGCCCCCTAGCTCCTTCCTTCATTAGTGGAGCAGGAAGCAGAGCAGCACAAGCAGCTCCCCTGCTCCACTAATGAACGAAGGAGCTGAGCTGTGAGGACGGAGCGCCCCTCCTGCAGAGCTGCCTGTGCCCTACAGAAGAGGAGGAACGGCAAGCCCAGGTAAAGAAATAGAGGGGGTGTTGGGGAGGCGCGGGGGGGGGGTTAGAGGGTCACGGAGACTGGGGTGCGGGACTTGCGGCCAGGGGGCGGTGCTTACGGCCGCGGGTGGGCGGAGCCTCGGGTGTCTTTATAAAACAGTAACCCCCTCCCCATATACTAGCCTAGCGAACAGTATACAGGAAGGGGGCAGGGGATCTTGTATGATGCAGTCCCCCCTTCCACCATATACTGTTCAGGGCCCTCCTCCCTCTGTATCTATGGGCACCAGGCCCTGAGCAGTACATGATGGAGGTGGGTGCTGAATCACACAGTATCCTGTATGATAAAGTACCCCCATATCTCTCCTCTGCTCTACTACTACCCCCAATACTACTCCTAATACTGCTCTACTACTACCCCCAATACTACTCCTAAAACTGCCCTACTATTACCCCCAATAGTGCCCTACTACTACCCCAATACTACTCCTAATACTGCCCTACTACTACCCCCAATACTACTCCTAATACTGCTCTACTATTACCCCCAATACTACTCCTAATACTGCCCTACTATTACCCCCAATAGTGCCCTACTACTACCCCAATACTACTCCTAATACTGCCCTACTACTACCCCCAATACTACTCCTAATACTGCCCTACTACTACCCCCAATACTACTCCTAATACTGCTCTACTATTACCCCCAATACTACTCCTAATACTGCCCTACTATTACCCCCAATAGTGCCCTACTACTACCCCAATACTACTCCTAATACTGCCCTACTACTACCCCCAATACTACTCCTAATACTGCTCTACTATTACCCCCAATACTACTCCTAATACTGCCCTACTATTACCCCCAATAGTGCCCTACTACTACCCCAATACTACTCCTAATACTGCCCTACTACTACCCCCAATACTACTCCTAATACTGCTCTACTATTACCCCCAATACTACTCCTAATACTGCCCTACTATTACCCCCAATAGTGCCCTACTACTACCCCAATACTACTCCTAATACTGCCCTACTACTACCCCCAATACTACTCCTAATACTGCTCTACTACTACCCCCAATAGTGCCCTACTACTACCACCATCAATACTACTCCTAATACTGCTCTACTACTACCCCCAATAGTGCCCTACTATTACCCCCAATACTACTCCTAATACTGCCCTACTACTACCCCCAATAGTGCCCTACTATTACCCCCAATACTACTCCTAATACTGCTCTACTACTCCGAATACTACTCCTAATACTGCTCTACTATTACCCCCAATAGTGCCCTACTACTACCCCCAATACTACTCCTAATACTGCCCTACTACTACCCCCAATAGTGCCCTACTACTACCACCATCAATACTACTCCTAATACTGCTCTACTACCTCCAATAGTGCCCTACTACTACCACCATCAATACTACTCCTAATACTGCTCTACTACTACCCCCAATAGTGCCCTACTACTACCACCATCAATACTACTCCTAATACTGCCCTACTACTACCCCCAATAGTGCCCTACTATTACCCCCAATACTACTCCTAATACTGCTCTACTACTCCGAATACTACTCCTAATACTGCTCTACTATTACCCCCAATAGTGCCCTACTACTACCCCCAATACTACTCCTAATACTGCCCTACTACTACCCCCAATAGTGCCCTACTACTACCACCATCAATACTACTCCTAATACTGCTCTACTACCCCCAATAGTGCCCTACTACTACCACCATCAATACTACTCCTAATACTGCTCTACTACTACCCCCAATAGTGCCCTACTACTACCACCATCAATACTACTCCTAATACTGCTCTACTACTACCCCCAATAGTGCCCTACTACTACCACCATCAATACTACTCCTAATACTGCTCTACTACTACCCCCAATAGTGCCTTACTACTACCCCAATACTACTCCTAATACTGCCCTACTACTACCCCCAGTAGTGCCCTACTACTACCCCCAATACTACTCCTAATATTGCTCTACTACTACCCCCAATAGTGCCCTACTATTACCCCCAATACTACTCCTAATACTGCCCTACTACTACCCCCAATAGTGCCCTACTATTACCCCCAATACTACTCCAAATACTGCTCTACTACCCCCAATACTGCCCTACTACTACCCCAATACTACTCCCAATACTGCTCTACTACTACCACAAATACTGCCCTACTACTACCCCAATACTACTCCTAATACTGCTCTACTACTACTCCCAATACTGCCCTACTACTACTCCTAATACTGCTCTACTACTACCCCCAATACTGCTCTACTACTACCCCCATACTGCCCTACTACTACCCCCAATACTACTCCTAATACTGCTCTACTACTACCCCCAATACTGCTCTACTACTACCCCCAATACTGCTATACTACTACCCCCATACTGCCCTACTACTACCCCCAATACTACTCCTAATACTGCTCTACTACTACCCCAATACTGCTCTACTACTACCCCCAATACTGCTCTACTACTACTACTCCCAATACTACTCTACTACTACCCCTAATACTGCTCTACTACTACCCCCAATACTGCTCTACTACTACCCCCATACTGCCCTACTACTACCCCCAATACTACTCCTAATACTGCTCTACTACTACCCCAATACTGCTCTACTACTACCCCCAATACTGCTCTACTACTACTACCCCCAATACTACTCTACTACTACCCCAATACTGCTCTACTACTACCCCCAATACTGCTCTACTACCATTGCTATTATTACCTCCACTCCTGATACTACTACTACCCCCAATACTACTCTACTACTACCCCAATACTGCTCTACTACTACCCCCAATACTGCTCTACTACCATTGCTATTATTACCTCCACTCCTGATACTACTACTACTCCCAAAACTGCTACTCCCCTTATCTACTACTACACCCCTCATCTTATATGCTTCTACTATTGCTACACCCCTTATCCACTATGCCTATACTACTACACCCATCAAAAAATAAATAAAAAAAATCGAGAAAAGAAAAAACGAGATTTTATTTTTTGCCCACATCACCCCAGCCCTAGGAGATGCTATGTGCTGGGGGCGGGGGGGCATTTAACTATCAGTGGAGATGCTATCTGCTGAGGGGGCAACTATCAGTGGAGATGCTATGTGCTGGGGGGGGGGGGGAACAGGGGAGATGCTATGTGCTGGGGGGGGTAACTATCAGGGGAGCTGCTATCTGCTGAGGGGGCAACTATCAGGGGGCTAGCTAACAGGTGTAAAACCTACAGTGAGATGTCTCCTATATTGGTGGATACTACATACTGGGTGGTGGAGGTAACTACCAGAAGAATTACCTACAGAGGGATACCGACTATATGTACTATGGAGGCACAGAGGGACCTATCTACTATATAGGGCACAGAGGGGTCTTATTTAAGGTCACAGAAGATCACCCCACCTCGAGCAGCGCGCCAACCGCTGACAAAAAAGTATCGGGACCTTAAATTGCTGCTACAATGTTTTAGCATTTGGGGCCCCACCTTCAACTTTGCCCAGGGCCACATTTTGTCTAAAACCGGCCCTGAAGGTACACATCTGTTTTTACCAACTCTGCTTCATGCTCTTTATGTCTTGGCATTACTCATGCCGGAGCCCACTCGCTGAGGGCGAGTATCTGCAAACGATAATCTGCAAACCAAATACCTTGAGCGCTAAGCTGTTTCTAGCTACATGGACACTATAAACTCTCAGAAGAAAGATTTGTGCTGCTGATGTACTTATCATCTCGCAGGTGACTTCCATGTCTGAGTATATTAGAGGAAGCTGTCAGCTGTGAAAAGTGTTAGCTTAGAAATGGTTTTTAGGCTGCTCTTATATCTGCCAGGGGCAGCTGCAGCCAGCGCTTGTAATCTAATGATTGCTGGGTGGAACCTAAACTTGTCACTTACAACAGTGGCCGCTAGGTGCCTCCTGGTCCTAGCCTCGGCCACCATGTAAGTGTAGCCTTAGGCCTCGTTCACACGATCTGTGCCGTGATAACTAGAGGAGCATTGCGGCACAGATCCCCCAAAGTGTAGCCGTACGGCACGATCCACCAAATCGTCCTTCTTGCCGTACGTCCTCTTGGATCTGCCTGGATTTTAGGACAACACTAGCCCTATAGGTTCATCTGAGATACTTTTATAATCTTGGTGCTAAACAACGTCAAAAGACAGACTGGCAAACTAGACTTTTATTGTCTTAGACATGAATAGGAAGGTTTACATGGTGGTCAGTATATCTATTGTATAACATTACAAAAGGATCCAAGCAACCATGACATTAGCATGTTACTGTCCACAGATGATGCAGCCGACATGATATTCTATCAGTATAGGTTGAAGCAATGACAATTCTGTCCTTCTCTTTTTATACTTGAGTAGATTCTGCTTTGATAGACAAGACCTTGCTGTTCTCGGACAGATGCATCAGAAAGTTGTGCGCTGTCAGATGATTACAGTCATTTGTCAGAAAAGTTTGTTACCCGATCCACACAAGCTGCAAAGTCCTGCCACCTTGACCAATAAATAATGGTGCTGGAGATGGGTTTTGAAATGCTCAGTCATTTCTCTCCTGTAAAAGTCATATGAATCTGTCCAGTCTGCAATCATTCATTCCTGAACAATTTGTTTCCCATTAGTTTCAGCGCTTCATATCAGTTTCACGTATATACAGTATTCAGTCTGAAGTGTTGCCGAAATCCACAAAGCGCAAGAAAATCATCTTTGTAATTTTAGATTAAAAAAAAAAAAAAAAAAGTCACATTACTGTTCTGTAATAAAGAAGTAAAACCGGCATAGTGGTGAAGAGAAGCCAGAATATGGCTGTCATTTTATCAGAGCAGTTTAAATAAGAAAAGCTCAACTCTTTGGGTAAGTATGCCCCCCCCTTCCCTTACTGCAATACCCACTTTTATATCACACGCTACCCATGCATTTTAAAATCCATATTTGTAAAGAAAAGTCAGATTGGGAAGATGAGAGTTGAGTAACATGCCCCAAAATTTCCCTATTTATTCCCATTCAGTGGTGTTGCCATCTTGTCGCTTCAAGAATGGAATATCAGAATAGTTCTAAGACAATGATTTATCCATTGCGAGTGGTATAGATGTTTCCATACACGTGGTTAGTGTTCTGTAGCATTGCCCTTATATTTTTTAACTTTCGCTTTCCACAAGCTTCTCACAGTAAGGCTTCACACGTCCGCATAATTTGTACGTAAATGGGATTGGGGATTCACAATTATAGACAAATTAATATCACATTGGTCTCTATGGGGGAGATTTATCAAACATGGTGTAAAGTGAAACTGGCTCAGTTGCCCCTAGCAACCAATCAGATTCCACCTTTCATTTTCCAAAGAGTCTGTGAGGAATGAAAGGTGGAATCTGATTGGTTGCTAGGGGCAACTGAGCCAGTTTCACTTTACACCATGGTTGCTTAATCTCCCCCTGTGTCTGTTTACACATCCGCAAATTTTGCAGATATGTGCTACGTGACACAAAAAAGGGCATGTCGTAGTGCGGACCATAATTGTGGCACGGACACATCAATAAAAGTCTATAGGATTTGTATTTTTCAGACATTACCTCCATAAAGTCTGCAAAAAACACAGATCCAATATTCTACAGTACTTTCCACTTTTACGCATCTGTTAAAAATATGGATGATACTACGAATGCACCATAGAAGAATTCTTGCCGATTGCGGGCAGAAAATTGGGAATATGGTCCGCAATGATATACTGATACGTAAATGAGGCTGGAATTTTGGCCCATTCCTCCTGCCTGAATTAGTGTAACTGAGTCCGGTTTGGGGTGTTCTCTCTTGCACATGTTTTGTCACTTTTGCCCATAATTTTTTGTGGGGTTGTTATTCTGAGGGCAGTAATCCTACCCACAGTGCACTAAACCACCTCATGTATATTTCCAGTAAACTACAGAGTTTCCTATAAGGGCACCGAGGATCAAGAAAAGAAAATGACCATCATCTTTTATTCCATGGCAGGAACTGTCCAGAGCAGCAGCAAATCCCCATAGAAAACCTCTTTTGCTCAGACTGGAAAGAATGCCCCACTACCAGCAGAACATACAGCAGCTGATAATTACTGGAAGTAATTTAAAAATCTGTATAACTTTCTGACACCACTTGATTTGAAAAAAAAAAAAAAAAATTTTAACTGGAATACTCCTCTAAGCCATGACATGTAAACAGCAAAGACTGATCTGCTAGTTACCTCTATGCTTTCTTATATAAGCTGGCTGGAAAATGTTCTGTTCTCTCTTCTCCTGTGTGTTCTTAAGCAGGCCATGAGACTTAAGACCTTTGACATGAAGATGAAGTGACCGTCTAATGTCTTTGGTTGTTGCCAAAATAGATTAGACATAATGGATTTCTTATTGTTTCCTTTATACAAAGCCCCACTGGAGATTACTGTCAGTCATTTCCCCCCCTCAGCAAACTGTATCATCAGCAATAGATATTCCTATATCATAAATATATGTATGAATATAGGATGCCCTTTAACATTATTAGCTCTGAAGAGCAGTATCATGAAGTGCGCACATATACTGGCATTGCTACCACTAAGTAATATATTTAAAAGGGTTGGCCACTTTATAGTAAAATTGTTCAGTGTACAGTATTAGTAACTGTCAGACTCCCCTCCTCCAGGCTGGGCTGCCCTGCTCTGTGGTGTTTCTGTCCATAAGTTAAGGCGACATGGAGGAGCATGTGACCATGCCCCGCCCCCAAGTGTCCAACGCTAAGCCTGTATATGCCTATGGTGGACACTGGGGGGCGGGGCATGGTCACATGCTACTCCATTTCAGCCATTTTATGGACAGAAACACCACAGAGCAGTACAGCCTGGAGGAGGGGACTCAGAGCTAAAATCAATGAGGTACACAGGGAGCTGATGTCAGTATATACAGTGATTACACCTACTAATACTGTACACTGAGAAATTTTACTATAAAGTGGCCAACCCCTTTAATTAATGTTGCTCATCCATGAATCCTGGTTATCATCAGCATTGGAGTCCCTCTGTGGTTATTGCGACAACTACTGTACCAAAACATTTCTCTAGACTAAAGGGGCTATATCAGGACTTCATTTTTTATATATGTCTGGGGTCATCCTGCTTCCGAAAAGAGTCATCTTAGCCCGGGAATGGGGAACCTTTGGTCCTCCTGCTGTTGCAAAACTATAGGCATGATGGGTATTGTAGATTTGCAACAGTTGGGTGCCGAAGGTTCCCCATCCCAGTCTTAGCTGGAAGTGCCCATTTAGCCAATCACTGATTAGTGTGGGACACCACTATGGTCAGTAAGTGGCTGAGCAAGAAGCAGCAGTGATGAGCAGGGACAGAGAACTGCAGGGCATAAGGGTAGGCAAGTATTTTTTTTATTTTTTAACACGCCATAAAGGAAAACATATCCCATCTGTGGACAACCTGTATAAGGTAGCTAAACGATTAGGCTCACTATCTCTGGGATTTCCCCATATACATTAATGCTCGGTACGGGTCAGGGAGTGGTAAATGTGGTCAGATTCCTCTGGAAGCGGCTTATTTCCTTGAAATTAAAAAGACCAGGCAGTTGAAATAAAGCTTGTCCAATCTTTTTCTTTCCCGATACTGAATAGTCCGGAGGCCCTACATACACTAAAATGGTTGGTTTCAATGACATGAGTCTAACGTTTATGGTGACCTTCAGGCATCTAAAAGGGATGCACCACCATGGTAAAATACCTTGTACATTTGAAACAAACTTCATCCAAATCCTTCAATCATTGAGCTGATTCATCCCCGACTCCATTGGAGATGAGCGTGACTCGAGCAAGGATGCAGCATAGGCTGTATCTATGTTTTCCCAGACTCTGTAGGGCTGTATTCAGCTTCTTCCACCACCGGTATTCAAATACCAAACGATCGGACTCAAGCATGCTCAAGTTGTGCTCATCTCTAATATTTCTCAGTTATTGTTTCTGCCCATAATATCTGGCGGATCAACTGTGTTTTTTTTATGCAAAAATCCTTTGATGAGATCCAGTACTGCTACCTCAGTATGTTACATGAGACCAGACAGCAGCCTGTCCCTATCTTGGTGTAATCAGAATTTCTGGGAATGTGACGTGCTGTAATGCGACTCGTATGTCCGAGCCATTGCAAAGTAATTCCACTGATGTCTGGACCTCTGCGCACTGAACACCAGAGCCTGGCTAAGAAGGTGATGTCATTCTATAACTTTATGTAGCTTATGTATTGTTGCATGCTGCCTATTGTAGATGTCATATATTTTCACGTGTAAAATGTGACTGTGTTACTTTTTTTTTGCACAGCATTAAACCCACTGTATACTTTAGCTGGACAAATTTAAAGCAACTATGTACCCACAATATGACCCCCCGAAACCGCTTGTACCTTTGGATAACTACTTTTACTCCAAGATCTGTCCTGGGGTCCGTTCGGCAGGTGATGCGGTTATTGTCCTAAAAACAACTTTTAAACTTGCAACCCTGTGTCAAATTGGCGTGGCCTAAAGTGTGCATGCCCTAGGATTGCAACACCCCTCCGCCCCCTCTTCCTCGCCCTCTTTATCATTAGGAATGCCCCAGGCAGGATTTTTCCTATTCTTCACCTGTCTGATCACTGTACAGGTGCAGTGTTCACACAGGTGATGAATAGGAGAAATTGTTCTAGGGGCATTCCTAATGATGAAGGGAAGGACAGAGGGGTGTTGCAATCCTAGGGCATGGGTGACACAGGGATGCAAGTTTAAAAGTTGTTTTTTAGAACAATAACTGCTTGGATTAAAAGCAGCTATCTGACGGTGCGAGTGGTTTGGGGGGGGGCATATTGTGGGTACAGAGTCGCTTTAAGTAGTGGCAGCAATTCTTTTAAAAAGTGATTCTTCTTTTGAACAGATTTTGTTTTTCAGTTATGCCTCTAAGTGAATCACTAAAAGGCTCTAATTTTGTCAGCCATACCCATCGCTTGCTGTGTATGGGGTTCTCTTAACAGGTGATGTAGGTGGAGATAGGGGTGATGGAAAAATCACTGCCCGACCCCTTTGTTCTCTAAGAGATAAGCTGCAACCAAAGCTGTTAGGCTGCCGCTTAAAGGGACAGTGTCACATTTTTGATAATTTTTTTAATGAAAAGTAATAAGTATAAATAAGTCTGTTGGATGTTTTTTTTTTTTTTTTTAATGTAGTGTTTCAGTATTTTTTTCTAAAATGTATTGCTGCACAGGGGGCTGCCATGTTTATAGTGTCTGTGTGTGACGTCATTTCACAACACACACACAGACACTATACGGCACCTCCACATCATATAAGTGAACCGACGGAGTCCGTCTGGTTCACTTCACTGGAGGCTCCGTCACTGTGTACTGCGCATGTGCATAGACATGCGCAGTACACAGCTACAGTACATGGGGCGGGTGGCGGCGCCATTTTCTTGAGGTCCCAGCCCGAGAACCGGGGAGGAGAGAGAGACCGCACAGTGAGTGGACAGGAGAACTGTGTGCAGCTCTCTCTCCACCCCCGCCCCCCGCCGGAGGGGGAGAAATTTAATAAACTTTTGCTTTGGGTGCCGGGACATCACCCAGCAATGTCCCGGCACCAGTCACCGCAGCTCTCTCCTTCTTTCCCCCAGCAGCAGCTCAGCAGCGTTCTGTGGGGGAACGGGCTTAGAGATGCTGCGGGGGGAAGATGGAGAGAGTAAGGCTGATGGCAGGGGGAGCAGGGCACAGCAGCGTCTGCTGCATGCTGTCCCCCCTGCGGTTGCCGGACCCGAGAGCGCCGGCATCACGATGGTGATGGGGGCAGAGAGGAGGTGAGGGGATGATGGGGGTGACGGAGGAGGTGATAGGGCCGGATTTAGCATCGGGGGTCTAATGGGGCAGAAAAATCCTATGCAGACCTGAGAGGGATCCGGGCAGCTGTCAGTGAACCGGGCCGGCGAGGACTGGTGGTGCGCGGGGCTCCCCCGCTCCGGGCTGTGACAGGAGTGGAATGCGGCCTGGGAGATGGGGCAGCCCCGGCGTCCAGGGCCACCAGGTGGAAACAGCGGCGGGCGGTGGACGCCGGGGCTGCCCCATCTCCCAGGCCGCATTCCACTCCTGTCACAGCCCGGAGCGGGGGAGCCCCGCGCACCACCAGTCCTCGCCGGCTCGGTTCACTGACAGCTGCCCGGATCCCTCTCAGGTCTGCATAGGATTTTTCTGCCCCGATTAGACCCCCCGATGCCCCATCATCCCCTCACCTCCTCTATCACCCCCATCATCCCCTCACCTCCTCTATCACCCCCATCATCCCCTCACCTCCTGTGTCACCCCCATCATCCCCTCACCTCCTGTGTCACTCCCATCATCCTCTCCTCTATCACCCCCATCATCCCCTCACCTCCTCTATCACCCCCATCATCCCCTCACCTCCTCTATCACCCCCATCTTCCCCTCACCTCCTCTATCACCCCCATCTTCCCCTCACCTCCTCTATCACCCCCATCATCCCTTCACCTCCTCTGTCACCCCCATCATCCTCTCCTCTATCACCCCCATCATCCCCTCACCTCCTCTATCACC